>NC_135090.1:15135000-15165000 GCF_051107435.1 Chaetodon auriga | reverse complement strand
GCGGTGTGTATGCCTGCATTCGAACGAGCAGCCTGGATCCGTGCATGTGTGTGCGTGTGTTGTAATGCTGATTTATTTCTGCATCATTTATAGCCCCATTGGGAACTGAACCAGCAACCTCTTGGCAGCTCTTTCGCTGTAATAGTCTAACATGCACACAGACGGTCTATTGTGTAGTCTAATCTAAGAAAATGTACCTTGTTTTAACCTGCTAACCTCCACCAATTTGGCAAGAAATGCTTGGACAGCATAATGCGTTCAGATGTATTCCTGCAGAGAGTAACCTGCTTTCATGCTCCCCTGACCCACCTGTGGGTCTCGACACGCGCTTCAAAATCAGGTTTCATAGCCAAATTTGCCTTTTCCTCATGAGAACAGCTCGTTTGTGTCATGCTCAGTAAGTCACAGCTGGAAAAGTGACTTTCTGTCGCTCTGTGTCTTTTGTGTGTGAAGCTGAATTTCAGTTTTAACTTGCAGACCGGTCAGAGATTCTCCCTTTGGTGGAGCGAGAGACTCTTCGTCCTCTCAGTAGTTTCTGAGGTGCTCTTGAGCAGCAGTCTAAAATCACTCAGCAGCTAGAAGACCATGGTTATACTGGAAAGCTCCCAGTGATGTGTTCATGTCTGTGTGTAACTGGTGTTAAGCAGTGTCTGCCTGTAACTCCCCAAAGGGGTAAACAGCCCCCCTACAGAGTAAGCTTATTACACACACACTTACCCACACACACACACACACACACACACAGAGTACAGTGCTTCCCAGACCCTGTGTGGTGCAGAAATCCAGCGTAGTTATTCGAGGTCAGACTCCTCTAATAGACTTTTAATAAAGTTTGTGTGGTGGGGGGGCCGGCTGGGATTGTGTAAGTGTGTTTCTGTGGATGCAGGGTGGATGCAGTCGTCTTCAGGCGCTCTGTTTGGTTTTTGGTACAGCAGTGTGTCTCCCACTCTTCTGAATCTGTGTCTGTGCCCAGTGTTGTTTCCTATTTAACAAATGAAAACGTTAATATGTCAGAAATAGTAAGTGCAACAACCCCGATGTTAATAAAGTGACAGTGATCTGCAGATGTGCACAGCTCATTGGAGTGGTTGTTGGATTCAGCTAACTGGCTGCTCTGTCTTCTCTCCATCTTTACAGTGTGTGTCTGAATAATATCTCTTAACACCCTGCGAAGAGACAGCCATATGCATTAAAGCTGGGATTTAAATAAACCACAACAAATACAAACATATTCGTTTAACTTTGGTGGCTTTTATGAGAATCCATAAGCGTGATTGTGCTTTGTGTTATTTGTTCTGAACGCGCTTTTTGAATTAAATATTGATGGATTTATCTAAAGTTAAAGATACTAACAAATTGAGTGTTTGAAGGCCCGGTCTGATGTGCTTTTATTTTACACCCACACGTGCACTAACGCTCACGTCAGAGGATGTTACATTGACTTACATTAATTTCCTGGAGATTTACACTAACCATAACCCCTGCTTTCCTAATCCTAACCTTATCCAAAGCCTTCACCCTGAAACTGAGCGATTTGCATTTCTGGGACTTGACTTTTGTCCCCAGAAGAAAGGCCAGTCCGCTCAACATGACTGAACACCAGTGTGAGCAGCCACATCAGTGACACAGTCTGAACTTGTTCCAGTTTTTTTATTTTTCGATCATTTCTTGATGAACAGACACCTCTCTGCCGGTCGCATACAGTAATTGAACAAACACGCCGAGGTTCGTGTAAGGATATCCCAAAGCAAGGAGAGCAGAGAAATGGAGAATGAGCATGAGACAACAACAGAGAGGGTGGAGGGAGATGCATCAGGGTGGGTGGGAGCAAAAGTTTAATTGCGAGATCTAGATGAAAGAAGGACAGATAGGGACAGGAGCAGACGGAGGGAGGTGTGTTCGCATCATCAGTCTGCGTGTGTGTGTTGATGAGAAAGAGACGAATGCAGAGAGCGGGAAGCGGAGAGAGGCAGCTCGAAGGAGTGAAGGGGCGCGAGCAGAGTGAGGGACTCAGAACGAGAGAGAGGTATTGAAATGTGAACCTCTGATTAAGTTTGACATTTAAGATGACATATTTTGCATGCTGTTACCCCATTACAAATGAGTACTACAGTGTGTGTGTGTGTGTGTGTGTGTGTGTGTGTGTGTGTGTGTGTGTGTGAGTGAGTGTGAGAGAGAGAGAGAGAGAGAGAGAGAGAGAGAGAGTGTGTGATTTGCTTGATCCATGGCAGGAATGAATTGGGCCCCTGCTACACAGCAGATGAGGAGTGTGTGTGTGAGTAAGAGTTCTGGCATTGATTAGGGGCCTAGCAGGCGACTGAGAGCTTTTAGTCTTAAAATGGCAGGTGGACTCTGTCTCACAGTGATTTTATGCTGTCCTCCACTCTCTCCCTCCTTCTGTTTCTCTCCCAACCCCCCTGCCTATCTCCAATTAGACTCCTGCTTCTGCAAAATCAATTGCAAGCTGTTTCTTACCCCCCCCCCCCCCCCCAACAGAAAAACCCAGAAATGCTCCCTTCAGCCGTCTCTTATCCCCTCTTTTCTGGAAGAGGCCGAACACACCAGTGCTCCCGTCCAGCACTTGAACTAAGCGCCACATAGCAGCGTGCACTTGTGGCCGATTCCTATTATTATCCCACCACTCTAAATAGGCTCGGTTTCACGGACTGATCTGTTTTGTCTGTGTGGGTACTAAAACGGTCACGTGCGCGCTTTCATTAATATTTTCCTCAGCTGCTTTCACTCACTGACACGTAACCTAAAGCTACAAGCCGTTTCAGCGTGACTGCCATTTTGTGCATCAGTGGCCTTCCTAGAAGTAATAATCTGTGACATTTTCATAGAAATAAACGACTGCTGAGTGATACAACACAATCAGGAAAGCTCTGACAACAACAACGGCAGCCGGCGTCTGCCAGGTCCTTCCAGGGAAAAGCCTTTTTCGGACAGGAAGTCATGTGTTTCAGGTTCCTGGCAGCAACGGCGATGGTGCTTATTTGGAGTAAAGCAACAATACGGCCAGCAAACCATGGCTGAATATGCAAAAAAAATGTACATGCAGTGGTTTCTTAAATGGAAAATCCAGTGAAATTGACAGTGTTGTGCTGCCAAATAGTCGGACACGTCGAGTGTAGAGCATAAACATTTAATTAATCAGTTAGCCAATCGACAGAAAATTCATCTGAAGCTATTTTGGTAACCCATTAATCATTACAGCCTTTTCCCAGCAGAAATGTCAAACAGTTGGTGCTGCAGCTCCTCAAATGTGAGAATTTGATTTTGTTCTTTGTCTTAAAGTTTAGTAAACAGAATAGTCCAGTTTAAAGTGATGGACTTCACGGTTCAGGAAATTGTATTATCATCTCTTTATAGACCAAAAATGTATTGATTAATTTAGAAAATAATCCAATATTTGAATAATTGTTAGTTGCAGCCCTACCTGACTTACAGTTTGCTCATTCAAGACCATATATCAATGTTTGACCTCATCAGCTTCATTGATTTTTCTAAATATCTGCTTATCCTGAATCTGAGCAACACATTTCAAACAAAATGCAACAGGAGCAACTAAAGGCTGGGAAAGATGTGGAATGCTCCAAAAACACCTGTTTGGATCATTCAGGTGAACAGGCTCATTGGTAACAGGTGATCATCATGATTGGGTATGAAAGGGGCATCCAGTCGTTCACAGGTGAGGATGGAGCGAGGGTCACATGATTGCATGAAGGATGTTACTACATGAGCTCAGGAACACTTGTTTTTATTTGTGTCTTACACAGCGAGCTAACTTTCTTGTAATCAGGCTTGTAGGACTAAAATGTGCCTTCCTGCTCACACACTCAACCTCTTCATTCATACGTTATGAAGCCAGTTTGCTCCCAAATTAATTTAGCTAATTAAAGTCTTTTCTGCTTCTCGTGAATCGGTGTAATTTATTCAGTGTGCCGTTTGGCCAAGACAGCTCGCCCCCACACGTCCTCACGTACTCACTCGCTGTCCGTGGCTTTCTTTCTTCGAGTCTCCCATCACCTAAGGATTTCAGAACAAGACATCTGGGAAAGAATTGTTGTATCATATGAGTCAAAATAAACCAGGAGCCTCACTGTGGTTTGCAAAATCCACCAGCCTTCCTGCTGCACGTTGCCGGGCCCTGAATGAGCTCAGATCTGTTGAAAGGTTTAAGTAACGGGCCGTTATTTGTGTTGTTCCACAGTAACTCTGGAGGATGAGACTCAGCTGTCTGTGAAGTGCCCCCCCCCCCCCCCACGCAGCCCGATAGTGGCTAATAAACACTGTGCTGTTTCTGTTGGCAAAACTTAAAGTGACTCTGGAGATTAGGGGAAGTTTTACAGTAGATGTTTTAATAGTCATCCACTTTTGGAGGATGCTCATTAGTATGTGGGGCTCATCTGCTCTTTGCCTCTTTTCTCTCCTTCCCTTGCTCCTATATGTCTCTCCATTTCCCCAGACAATCTCCCCTTTTTCTTTTTAAATGAAGAAAATATATTCTCCTTCCTGTCTAAAACCTCTCCTCCCCTCCGAGCCCCTGCCCTCCTTCCATTTACCTCTCTCCCAGACGCTCCCTACCTTCCCTCTCCCTCCTCTCCTTCATCTCTTAACCAATACTCCTCTGTGTGCCCCACTTCCCTGTAAATCTATCTGTTTTAAAAAACCGAGAGAAGACGCCATGAGACAGAGGAAGAGGGAATGGCAGCACAAGAAAAGAGCGAGGACAGATGATGAGGGGCAGGAAACGCGGGGACAAAGACGGAGAGAATAATATGAAGAGACAGAGTGACGCAGATCAAGAAGCAGAAAGAAAAGCTTGAGAGAGATCTCTCTGTGTAACAAGACCTTGCCTTTAGCATTATTTCTTCATATGTTGCACATTAATCCTTTGTTTATGACAGATGGAGATGCCAACTACAGCTGTCCCACGGGGAGGGGAAGAACAAAGCTATCTGAAGGCAGAAGAAATATGCGGCTGAGATTCCCTATCAGAGCCGTCATAGTGCGCGTTTAGAGGCTCAGCTGGGCGAGAGGGTCGAGATGTACGGGTGATCTCTTTTTCCAATTAGCGAGATCTGTGTTGTGTGACGCAAAAAGGCTTTCTTTGATTTGTCGCCGGCCGTGATAGTTGTTGTGATACGTTCCATTAATCTCAGCCGTCGTCGTCTGGTGTCATGTGACAAACACGAACACATTACGCGGTCGCGTTGGAGCCTCGACGCAACTTAAATGTGACATGAAACGCAAGGAGTCTTTGTAGTGGAGCTTTAACATCTACTGTCATTTAAATTGATCCATGTGTTTTAAGGCGATTTCACTATTTTCAGCTATTTTATTGACTAAATGATGAACGGACGGAACGACTGATTAATTGATCCTGCGGATAATTGTTTCTTAAAGCCTAAACTTCAGCTGATTTTAGTCGTGCCCAGCTGAAAGCAAAATCAAAACTTAGACTTTTTGGTTAATTGCGTGGATTTACAGCGCAAACGTGACCAAATTCAGTCGCTTCACACCAAACTGCATTAAAAAAAAACGCAACTGAAACTCTCCTCCTCACCTTGTCCAGACGTTTAGGACCTAAACATCCCACACCCCTCTCGGTATACCCTTCAACAGATGTCTTGGGCGTGATTATTGGCAATTTCAGATAAAGAGCCTCACTGGCGTTGGGGCTAATTGTAGTTGATGGAAATGATTAACTGACGCATTTATCCTGACGATGGTATTCAGGCCACTGTGGTGTATATGGTCTAATTGTAGCTAGTAGCAGTAGTTGTTATGTGGTATGTTGTGGTGGGCTGTACCTAATTGTAGTTGATAGTAATGGTTCCAGTCTGTGTATACAGCCTGAAGCAGACAAAGGCTGTGCTGCGACACTGACACACACGCACACACACACACACACACACACACACACACACACACAGATGCATAGACCCAGAAACAGAACCATACGTACAGCCGTTTAACACACACACCTCTTCTCCTTGCCCACATCCTGGAGCACGTTAGCAGCACATCAGACGTATGCTAATGAGCATGTGATGCCCGTATAAATAAATAATGGATTGATTGTTGATTTCACGCTTCAGCGGAGTCGTTCGTGATTTTCTTATTATCGCTCCGATTAACTTTTTAAGCTGCCGCAGAGATCTTACGGGGCGGATGGAAACACAGTTAGGTCAGTCAGTGCTTCTTAGGTCGGGATTTCAGCTTCATTGCTTTACCACAGCGATCTGTAGTTTTCCACTGTGTGTGTGTGTGTGTGTGTGTCTGTGTGTCTGTGTGTGTCTGTGTCTGTATCTGTGTGTGCGCGCGTGTGCATGTGCGTGTGTGTGTGAATGATGAATTCTAACTGGGTGTGGTGAACATCAGATGAGATTTTCCTCTGCTCCCTGCACTCACTCACTCACTCTCCCTCACACACACACACACACACACACACACACACACGCACACACACACACATGCAGACACACACACAGTGAGTGCCAGGGCTGGTCTAGGCGTGGGCCCTTGCAGACATAAATTGCTTTATTTTAATAGTTGTATGGTAGAGAAAGAGGGAAAGAAAAAAATGTTCGAATGCTCGAAAGGCCATAGAGAGAAAATTGGATTGAACAAAGAAAGCAGCCCTCTTTCGCTCGTTTCTCTCCTCTTTTTCTGTGTTTATGTGTGTGTTTTATTTTCTCTTTTCTTCTTAATCCACCAGATTACATTACAGGCTTGTTAAAATATGGTCCTTTTCAATATGTTTATGTGTATCTGCATGTGTTTGTTTATGTTCATCTATCTGTTTTCAACTGAATTCCCTTTCTTTAGAAGTGTGTGTGTGTGTGTGTGTGTGTGTGGACTCGCTCATGCTTTAACTGTTTGCTATCAGTAAATAACAACGAGCATTTATCTCGCACACTAACACAGAGTTAGTCACGGGGTCGCACGCATGCTGTATCGCTCGCACACACACGCATCATCAAACGCGCATTACTCACACACACAAACACACATTCAGTGTCTCTCCCCCCTCATATTGCATTGATCTAAAAGCGATCAGTTTTTGGCGTCTATCAGGCGTCTGTTCACTGTGTTTATTACCAAACACACACACACGCACGCACGCACGCACGCATACAAACACAGTGTATGGGTCAATGGGTTGACTGTGTTTACGACCGAATATGAACTGAACGACCACAAATAAACACATGCTCGGGAAACACACACACACACACACACACACACACACACACACACAGTATCTCTGTCTCTCTGTCATGACTGTTGTGAACAGAACGACCACAATTGTTCTCTTTTCAAACAAAAGAAACATTATGGTTTAACATAAAACACATGGTTGGTTATTTGATGGCTTTGTATAGTGATTATAAGGGAGGGAGGGGGAGGGATGGTGGGAGAAGGGGAACGACAGAGGGAGAGAGAGGGCAGGAACAGAGAGAGAAAATTTTTAATGATGGAATTGCTCAAATTATTTGTGAAAGAGGGCATCAGAGAATCAGAAATGGCTGAAATTCAAGCAAAATGAGAATTTTTTTACGTTTGATGGAGGTTTGTTTTACACTAATTGTAAATGAGCGTGGTGGCAGAAGGGGTAGGGGGAGAGAAAGAGGAGGTGAGAGGGGGGTAAAAGCAAAGTGGAGAACAGAAGGTGACACAGACAGAGCAGGAGCAGAAAATGAATGAAAGGCGTGCGGAAAGAGATGCGAGAAAGAAAGAGAAATCCAGAGGGCTGGAGGGGATGAATCGCTGTCTGCCGCCTCCCTCATCCATCTTTCTGATATGGGCTGTGTGGTTTGATGTGGTTGTCTGTTGGCCATTCTCCCCGTCTCTCTCTCTCTCTCTCTCTCTCCTCTCTCTGTCTCCCCCACTTCTCACTGCGCCTCACCCTCCCTCCGCCGCCCCTCCCCTCCCCTCCCCTCCCTCGCCCTCCCGGCCTCTCTGATATGGTTTGAGTTTTGATGTGGTCGTGCGTTGAAGATTCTCACGGATGGTTTCTGTAACGATAAAAAGATTCACTCCCTGGTTTTTAAGGGAGGAAAAAAAAAAAAAAAAAATGCACGTAAGGATGCGACGAACATCCCGACACGCACGCACACACCCCTGACAAACCTCTCCCAGCTGAGATGTTTCTGATTTGTCGGGGCTGTTTTTCTTTGACGAGGTTTGCGGTTGTGGATCCTCGCAGTGTTCGGCCTTAAAAGAAGTTTGTAAATTGAATCAAAGCAGCTCTGTACACATGCATCATTGTCAGAGAATTCTGTTTGTGTGTGCGCATGCAACCCACAGTATGTTATAAGAGTCCTGCACACACCTTGTCTCTCGAAGAGTCTTGATTTTAAAGGATTATGAAAAACACTCATGTGGACTGTGGCCTGTTTATGTGTTTAAAACCTTCCATGTCAACGTATCACTCGAGCAATGACACAAAAACTTTTCCTGTCTCTGTCTCTTTTCATCTTATCAGCGATGGTGAGGAAGAAGAATCCCCCTATCCGGAGTGTGGGAGGTGAGGAGGAGGAGGAAGAAGAGGGGAGGAGGCCAGCAGGAGAAGAGGAAGAGGAGGGAGAGGAGGAGGGGAGAGTGGGAGCAGAGGCCGAGCGAATCAACCGGCCCTCTGAACCGGAATCCTCCGACCGGATCAGAGGAGATGAGGAGCAGGAAGAGGAGGAGGGAGAAAGCGAGTGCGTATCCTCGTCTGTCTCTCCCTCATCGGTCGGCGATCGCTACAGCAACGAGGAGAGAGGGGGGAGAAGAGGAGGAGGAGGGAGGGCCAAGCAAGGAGGAGCGGCGTTGACTGACAGACCCGAGAGCCAGTCGGAGGCTGAGGATGGGGAGAAGGGGATAGAGGAAGGAGAGAGGAGCGAACGAGACAGGGGGGAGGCAGATCATCTCTCTGCTCCTCTCCTCTCCGCTGCCCACCTCCTCCAAAGACAGGAAGGAGGGGAGGAGTCGACGACTGACACCCCTCCCCTCTCCTCCAGCCCCTCTCCCAAACTCCAGGACTTCAAGTGCAACGTGTGCGGTTACGGTTACTATGGCAACGACCCCGCCGACCTGGTGAAGCACTTTAGGAAGTATCACCTGGGCCTGCACAACCGCACGCGGCAGGACGCCGCCCTGGACACACACATCCTGGCCCTCCACAACATGGCTCCCCAACACACACCTCCAGGTAACTCCAGCTCCGCTCAATGTGTCGAGCGCGTGTCGATGCTTAGCGAGCTAAAGAAATGGAAAATAACAGGAATCTGTGCACAAGATGATGATGAGAAGGATTAGTACGTGTAAATAAATCTGAACCATAACAGTCCTACAACTCCGAGTCCGAAATAAAGGTGGGACGCTGTTTGAAACATAAATAAAACAGAACGTGCTAATTTGCTAATGCTTTTTGACATATGCTCAATTGAAAACAGCACAAAGACAATATAATATGTGTTTTACCTCATCATTTGTACACTTACTCTGAATTTGATGGCAGCAGCACGTTTCAACAGGGGCAACTAAAGGCTGGGAAAGTAGTGGAATGCTCCAGAAAACACCTGTTTGGAACATTCCACAGGTAAACAGGTTGATCTGTAACAGGTGACAGAACCCAAGGGAAAGCTGTGTGTGTCTCAGAAACCCTAAAATACACGAGCACACAAACTCAGATCTTTTATGAAGCTCTATTTCATGACAATTTGAAGGCAGATTTTTGATTTTGTATTTATCGTAAAGCCTGTTTTTCCAGTATTCTCGCTGCGCACCAGCTTCTTGGAGCAACAACTTGTTGATTGTTGACCTAAAAGTTTTCCTTCTTCCCAGAAGTCAGACATGTCCTTGGATGTTTGTGCCTCTGGCAGCCTGAACCCTGTTTGTTTATCTGCTTCTACGAGTCTGACCCTTCCTTGTATTTCTGCTCCCAGACATACAGGCAGGGCAGGGGCAGAGGAACCAAGCCAAAGAGTTGGGGAAGACGAGACCAGATGTGCACAATCAGCAGCACAGGACAGTTATGATGAATGGCACATATGATGTACAGGTAAGCACTGGCCGCAGTCCTGAATGCAAATTCAAAGATTTAATATTCATGATGATGCGTAACGAATTTTGTTCACGTCTAATAAATGCATCAGTGCCTTTAATCACACATACTGCAAGAGAGTCACGCTCTCAGATTTGGTGAGCTTTAATCCCGTCAGCATCACGCTTACAGTAGCTGCAAACGGCGTCCGAGTTCAGTGCCTGTGTCGAACTCTTGATTCAAAAAATAGAATATAAACCCCAAATCCTGCAGCACCCCCCAAAGAATACCTTGGAAACACAGACTGGAGCCTCTTCAGATATAGCAAACACATGTTGACTAGATTACCAATGATGTCTTCATGATGTTGATGGAAATGTTGGCAATCATGAAGCACTTGAGCAGTTTTTTTTTGCACTTGTTTGACTGATCTTTGCTTACTTTTTTTTTTTTTTAGCAATCTCAGTGCCCTGCCTCCCAAGTTCCCCCGTACTTTTTTTTTTTAATCTGGTAATTTCTTGAAGTTTAAGAGGTCATGCATTTTACCGTTGTTCTACTTTTAGCTCGAGCGTTGAAACTTGAAAATGTTTCAGAAAGTGCATTAGGGATCTACAGATGTAGATGCGGTGCAGTGCTGATGCATCTGCTTTCGCATTTGCGTCACATCTTTGCATCTGCTTGTCGTTAACAAAAATAAGGGCATGCACTTCTGTGAAAATTCTGAAAATTGACCTTTCTCTCTGGAGCGTTGTTTTCATTAATTTAAAATCTAAACTTAGGGAGAAATTTAATAAAATCATCTTCATATTTTTCTTATTTGGGGACTTTGTCAAAATATAACTAATGCAACAGTAACATCAACTGGATTGAAGTAATATTTCCAACCTTTTATGAATAAAGCGAGCAGCTCAGATCACTTTGTAGATTTGTTTTTATAAATAATAACTTGCATAACAAGGCGTAGGTTGCAGTATTTGCATTGCAACATCAAGCAACCTGACAGCATATCAGAGGAGTTTTAAGCAATCAATCAGTTAGAAGCTATGATTCAAAACAGGTGGCGCATTGATTCAATTAACAATTCAATATAAGCATTACTCATAAATCTGTAAATCTAGGCTCATAACTGAACTAATTTATTAGGTTGCACAATCTGCAACCGATTTGTGACATAGGGTGTGTGTGATTTTGACAGTGAGCCATTGTGTTGCAAGTTATAAAACTTTATAGACTGACAGATGGAGAGACACAGAAAGCAAGACAAATAGGGCACCTGGTGGACAGGCTGCACATGTGTGTGCATGCATGCTCAAGCACGCACACACAGATTCGCAGGTACACGGAATGCTTTACAAATCACTTACAGGCGATGCATATGCACACACATATGCATACACTTGCACAGCATGCATCATAGTCACTGTGTTTTAAATGATGGGGAATTAATGGATATCCTGGCTAATCGCTCATATTCATCGCTCAATTTGTGACCATTTTAAAAAGGGCCGGTGTCTGGTGGGAGCTGCTCTGCTGAGAAGTTGCACTATAAGAACAGGAGTGCTGCAAACTTTCATGTGCAATTCCTCCTTCAAGATAAATGTTGTCCCTGCGCTTAAAGATGATTTAATTTTACCTTGTAATTACACATCATCAGAGCACATTAAAAAGCCAGATGTAATTTGCATCTGCAGTCTGGACATCCGCAGATCAGCCAATCAGCTTGAGGATGAAACATGTCTTCGGTGATGTAGTTTTATTTTTCTGATTATTGCACTTTAAATCAAGGGGGACTAATCAGCGAAATCAACGGCTGTAAACCGGTCAGAATGACCTGGAAAGTCTCGGCTTAGCAATGTACATAGTTCACTGTCCCTGTTATCGTCAGGCACGTGGTTTGAATTCACACGTCTGCTTCTGTATGTCTGCTGTGAAACTGCCATTCTTCACCATGCACATATTTATTGCCTCTTGTAAACTTATGTAAGTCTGCAATTTTTAAAGGACTACTTATGCTGTAGTTGTGATCGTTAAAACTCGCATTCAGAAGCATGTGTCTTTTTTTTAATACATATATTCGAATATATACAGTGTATATATAACAGCTGAATGGACGTGCTAAAATAGTGCGAACCGTAAGCGTCAGGCAGACAGACCTCTATCAGGTCACCTTTTGTAAATTAGATGGTCATTAGTGACAAATTTAGTGGAAGACGTCGAAATGCCATTGAGTTGCTCTGATGCAGCAGCAAAATTAATCCCAAATCAGAAACCGTCGAGTCACTGAAAGAGTTTTTGACCTCATCAGACTTGATATTTCAAGTTTTACTGCAATATGTTCTGTCCATATCTTGCAGCCTAATTATCTAGCCATTTATTCCTTATTAATTCATGGTTTTTAGTAGTTTGAGAGGCTGTCATGCTTCTGAAAAGTCACATTTTTCAACAGCGGATATGTCAATCAGTTGCCAGTAAATACAGAGGAAGTGTGCAAATTAATTTCAAGTTTTCATACTTCACACCCAAAGTATTTTCAATACTTGTCCGAAGTTGTAGGGATCAAACAAAGTATGATCTAATAAAATAAGCTCTTATATTGTCTTTAATTGTCGTTTTCAGCATTGGGACTTTTCCAGGTTTGGTAACAATTGGGTCAGGGATCAGGATTTGAATGTGCATAAACAGTAGGGTTTTGTCTGAAAGCTTTAAACAAGATGATCTAATAAATGTGGGTGTGTGTTTGTGTATGTGGGTGCATACGTGTGTGTGTGTGTGTGTGTGTGTGTGTCGGAGGGGGGGTAATAGTCAAGGAGTTTCATTTCACTTTAACCAGGAGTCTGTAATGGCTGTAAGTCACGTAATGGGCACAGAAACACACATACACACAGTAGTCAAGCACAGCACACACACACACACACACACACACACACACACACACACACACACACACACACCGAGTCAGAAATAGAAAATCCAGTGGGCTTAAGTCGTCATTATGAAGAAAAAGTGAAAGTATATAAAAAAAAAAGGCGAATGAAAGGGGTCTCTATTCTCTCCATCCCTCACTCGCTTTTTCTCTCTCCCGCCCACGTTTGGAAAATTCCATGTTGTCATTTGCTAAGACGAGATGCCCTGTCAACCAATGAGAGCTCAGGAAAAAAAGACTCGTGGAGGAGAGGGATAGGGGAAAGACGGACAGAGCGGGAGAGATGGAGGAGGAAAGGGGAGAAGGGAGTGGAAGAGACAGACAGAGAGAAAGGCATTGAAACCAGTAGTTATAATCGGCTGTTAGGCGGCGTAATGAAACAGCTGTCAGACACATTTAACTTTCTTTTTCTTTCTGCGTTCTCCAGTTGTCTCTCTCATCATCTGTCCTCGTCTCTCTCGTCCACCTCCTGCCTTTTTCTTTGCTCACTTTCTTCCTCTGATTCCCTTTTTTCTCGCACTTCTCAATTTGCTTTTCATCCATCTCTCACCTCTTTCTTCTTCTCCTCCTCTCTGTTCCTCGACTTACGCATTTTCCTCTCAACTTGTTCCACTTGTCCTCTGTTCTCTCTCTCCCCCCTCTCCCCCCCCCCCCCCGAGCCTTTCTGTCCATTCTACTTGCTAAAATGACTTGATGTTTGGCTCTTCTCTAATTGCCTGGGCAGGGTCTGCAGGACGTGGGGATTGGATGATTGCTGTCGTGAGATCACAAACAGTAATAGATCTCATTTAGCCTCCTGAATTTATTCTCTTCAGTGGAGCTGAAATGTACCATCTCACATTTTAAATTGCTTTTCTTGCTCATTTTGCAGCACGTATAAATGTTTCGTCCCACCACGATTCGTTAGTTTGCCCTCTTTCTGCCATTTTTATGTTTCTGTGTTCAGGCAATAGCTGTTTTTGAATATGAATTCCTCTTCATTGTCTTCTCCACGAAGAGGGACAGAGAGAGGTTTAATGAGGTTTAAAGGAAAACATGAATGAATGAATGAATGAATGAATACAAGATTAATTGTCAATTCAAAATGCAACAAAGTCAATGCAGTAATTATGGCTGAAATCAAAATTCACTGACATCTGCACTGTCAAAATCGAGCTAAATGCTATCTGAGAAACATGAAACCATACACCTTTGCACACTTAAAATGCATCTTACCAACTGCGTTTTGCTCTTGCCAAACCTCCATTACAAGACTGCCAAAAGTCGGCATCAGACCACAGATCCGTAAAGAGACAAATCCGTATTGTGCAGTAGTGAGTCTAATGTCACTGTAAAACTTGCCAGGTTTCCTGCGCACCAGTATATGCAGCCGCGCAGTATAATCACCTCCAGTCGAGGGGCTAACCTAATAAAAAACAGACGAGTGTCAGGTTGCTCGCTCAGTAATGCAAAATCTTGGCCTCGTGCAGTGGATACTACAGTCGAGCCTGACGGATATGTTATTGGTCAGTTTCTGTAGCCTTTTAATTGTCTACAGTTACATACGGAAAATAAGGGATTACGTTTGTTGTGAGCTTCGTGCTGAGAGCAGATGAGACGTAACTTTCCATGTTTGCAGCAGCGCAGCAGTGGCGATGGTGAGTGTATTACTTCTTAATTTCAAGGACGAGGTACACGAGGCGCGGTACACCCAAATATGCACATCACACATATGATCCAAGCTAAAGTCACATAACTATTGTGGAGTGACTAATAACTGTTGGTCGGTCCATCTTTTGGGTGTGATAAATTATTGGTTGGAGGTGGGATTCAGTAGCATTCAGCGTCGAATATGAAATGTTGGGGAAATGTATCGTAAAGGATTCTCCTCCTGAATATGACTTTTAGGATTGTTATAGGGCATAGTAGCCTCTTGTTGGTCGTGTTGAACTTCAAATCCACCTGCGCTCATCAAGCGTTGTTGCAGAGTCACGTTTCTTTCGCTTTATAAATGATCTCTGGCCGAGCATATGCACCAGATTGCAGAGAACAAATTAACCAGAAAAATGGATCCAGCTGTTGGCTACCTTTGGTAGCACTAAGCAAGGACCAGTATAGCTGCAAGTATCATATCTATGACTGTATGATTTTTAATCTTGACCTAACAAAGTCTTTTTTGTCTATTCCTCTCTTTTCTGCTTGCCAACAGGTGACGCTGGGTGGCACGCTAATTGGGATTGGTCGTAAGACCTCTGATTGTCAGGGGAACACGAAGTACTTTCGCTGCAAATTCTGCAACTTCACGTACATGGGCAGCAATTCTCTAGAACTTGAACAACACTTCCTGTCCTCGCATCCAAATAAAGTCAAAACTCCTCCAACCACGCCCCTGCTGGCGACCAATAACCTGTCATCGCACGACAACCAGACGAAGGAACGGAGTCAGATCCTGGACGGGGCGGAGCGAGTCGCCGTGAGAGCGGAAGATGATTCCTTGGTCGGGTACTCCATCCCAGTCAGGGCCTGTTCAGATACATCAAGCTGGACGGGGGAGCCGGGTCGAGGTGCCCTGCAGGCGTATTACTGGTGTAAGTTCTGTAGCTGGAGCTGCGAGTGGTCAGGGGGCTCGGCGAAGCTTTTAGAGCACTATGAACAAAGACACAGAATGAGCTCGGGAGGCACCATGAGCCCCAACAACTCCAATCCTGGGGGCATGGACCGAGAGAGGGAGAGAGGAGGGAGAAGAGAAGGAGGAGAAAGAGACCACATGGCATCCAAAAGCCGCAAAGATCTATCATCCAACCCGTCCAGCACCAGCCAAGGTAATTAAATGGGAGAAAGTATGGTGAAATGTGGCGGTGAATTGCTTTGAGTGTTTGGAAGGTAGCTACTTTAATGGGCCACAAGATTAATGATCAAGTGTAACAAAATTAAATAGCAGTCTAATGATTTTTACTTCTTCTGGTTCTATAATACTGCTCGCCTTCGCTGCTCCTACAGACTCTGCAGGCCTCTACTTATTTGCTGTAACAACTACCACAAAACTGCCTGACCCCTTCTTTTTTATTGTTTCTCGTGCTCTTTCTACTTGACCCTCCCTGTTTGTTTTCTAACATGTTTTTTCGACTCCAAGACCCAAACTCTTTTATTCAACAGGTCTGCGCTGTGTTTTCTGCTTCCTAGGAGACCCAAACAGCAGCGATTCAGAAGCGGTCGTGACCAGTTATAACTGTCAGCTGTGTGATTTCCGCTACTCGATGGCCCACAGTGCAGATGTGATCGTAGTAGCGCCGTTACTACTGCACTACCAGCACAACCACTCCATCCACCGGTGCTGCATTCAGCACTGCATGTACTGTCCGCAGGGGCTCTGTCAGCCGCACAAACACTTGGGGGAGGTGAGATTAACGAATCATTGAAATGTTTATTTGCTTGTTGTTTTGGTGTTTTCGTAGCAATTATAAGGGGGGGGGGGGGGGGGGGAGCTCTGTTTTGTAAGCGCAAGAAAATAAAATGTAATATATGAACAAGTGTAAAGCTAATTGTTTCAATTTCCAGCCTAGTTAAAATTCCCTTGCTTGCCCCAATCCACCCACACACGCTCCCCACCCTCCTCTGTGCCAGCTGCCAAACAGTGCCGTTGCAGCTGTGTAAAATGCAAAAAGGATGGTTAACAGCCAAAATTGGGGGTGGCATCATTCAGTTAATGATGCACCATGCACGCTGGTCCCTGTTGATATCACCCGCATAGACAAACACATCACAACACCAAAGAGAGGGGAACAGCAGAAGTCTACATTCACCCTATATGCGCAGGTTTGTCAGTAACAAATCAAGCGTGCAAAATAACCACGCTGCTCTTCTCCAACGCCTGCCTGTGTTTTCTCAATAGGTGTCTCATCCCTTTGCTTGTCGGAAGCCCACCTGCCCTAAATGCTGTTCCAAGTTTCCTCAGTCCGCCAAACAGCAGGACACCGTGGGCTCGAAACCGGCTACCGCCACCTCACCCAGCATGACCCCTCCTAATCCTAGAGGTGACCCCGGTGTGACTTTTCACCCCTCTAATCCTGCCCATCCTGTCGTCACACAAGGTATCCAAAGGCAAACTTCACCCAGCATATTTAGTCAAAATGTTTTAAACTAGGTAGATGTATCACTTTGTTCCCTGCTCCTGATTGGTCCTGTTTTTCCCTCCCAGGCGTCACCCACTTGTGTGACCAGTGCGCGTTTGCCACCACCGACATCGATGTGTTGCTCCAACACTACGAAAGCTGCCACACCCTGATCAACCTAAAGGGGGCACCGCCACATGTCAAGGCTGAGGATGAGGCTGGGGGAGACAAGGAAGGGGGGAGAGCAGCAGCAGGAGGAGCAGGAGAAAGGGAGTACTCTTGTACAAAGTGTCACTTCATCACAGAAGTGGAGGAAGAGATTTTTAGACACTACAGGTAAGAGAGAGTAAAGGTTTTTTTTTTTTTTACATGGTGGATTCATTCCAAAAAGCTTTAAGATGCACAGGAAGTCTGTATTTTAGTCAACACAATCATCTTTTTTTAAGAAAAGTTGAATGTTATCCAAAGAGTCGGTATTCCAGTTACAGTCTATGACGAAATGTTCCAGTAACTGGATGACGGTGAGTATTAAAAAAAAATAAATTCCATTCTCAAGTCTGGAAGATGATCGTGTTTTGCTCGCGCCAGCATTCAAACCCGTTTAATTCTCTTATTTACTCCCAATTAGCCAGGAAATGTTGACTGAGCACACTCCATGTCAGCAGCAATCCATTAAAAAAAAAAAAAAAAAACGTACACTGAATACACTCATAGACACTGTGTAGACATTCACACCTGGAAGCCACTCAGACTCCACTGATTTGTATCAACACTTAGATAAATGAATGACTTTCTTGTAAGACCAACGTGTTTTAGCTAATAGTCTTCTTTTGGCTTCTAATATGTTCTGTAATGACCCACAAGCAGAAATGCATTGATCTCACAGTGAAGTTGCTCTTTGTAGTACTTACGGTTCTTTAAATGTTGCTGGAGCTCAGATGCTTTAAGGCTATTTCCTCTTTCCACGCGCCGTGGAAGCAGGCGAAGTTGTGCCAGAAGTCCCAGCTGTGGGATGGCTTTCGCTGACATCCACTTACTGTATGTCCACATTGATATTAGCTCAGGTTCTGTTTGCTGTTTATGGCCTCTGGAGCTCTACTGACAGTCTGAAAGTGATCGGGAGATCAAAGTGTGCCTTTCAGTTCCTCCCACACTACAAGCGTCGGGTCCCCTGACCTGCAGAGCTATCAAGGACTTAATCTAATCTTGGCATTAACTCTGAGACATGAAACTGTGAGAAACTGGTTTTGTTGACAGCCTTTAGAAAGTGACCTTTCCATCGCTGCTTCTTTAAGCCATCGCTGTCCTTTGGAAGTACTCTGGTTAAATATGCTGCTGTATGTTGCCATATTTTGAATCTACTACAAGTGCAAGGTCTATGAAAGAGTACTGCCCCGATAATAACTTTGCCAGACTTTTTTTTTCATTCATTTTATTTTATTTTTTTTTTTTACAGTGCAGCTTGCTCACCTACAGTTCAGTCTGAGATTGAAGTGTGTTATACCAGTCGCACTAATGTACCACCGGCGTGGTCTACTAACTCTGCACCCTCAGATTTTTTTCATGTTCAGATTTGTAGTTTTCAGACGCAGTTTGATTTTTGTGCTGCTCCCTTTGGAGCCACAAATGGCTTTCTAACTTTTTCACATATGCAGTGGTTCTCCCCGAGACATGTGAACAGACTTTGATGTGCAAAAATAAGTGGAGTACCCCCTTAATTCTAACCACCACTAGTACTTTTACTGACTATCCTTCCTGAGGCTGCTCTCCCCAAAGAGAATCAGCCTGTAAATATACAACCAAAGATTTGCAGAGTTTGTGTTAAGTTCAGATTTTTCCAGCTTTTTTGTTTCCAAATGAGTAAAATCTTAGTAAATTCTTGCACATACAAGCGTCTGCGTACACCTGCTAAAGAGGCCATAAGCTCGGTTTCACAGACCTCTAACAGCCTGGATAGGTCAGAGTAGACTCCGCAGCCAATTTGTTGCCTACGCAAACACACACGGAAACACACACATGTTCGCTGGGTTTTCAGCGCCAGCAAATGACAGAGAAAGCTAGAGTCAGTTAGGGTGGGAAAGAGAGAGAGGGGTGGTGTGGGAAAGTTGTGGTTGAAGACAGAGAGACCGAGAGAGACACACAGAACTGAAGACAGCTGTGTGGAATCTTTCTGGCTATCTAAGTATTGATCAAGGTTGCTGATCTGGATTGCTTTTTCATATATGCTCACAAACAAAGTCACATACACGAGTTACTTTTTCTTGTTTTCTTGCACACACACACATGAAATTACACTCAGACAGAGCCATCTTATCAAGATTTCTGCTGCAAATCAATGAAAGATTAAAAAGTTTGATTCAGGGTGAGAGCAGAGAGGAGAGATGAAGGGATGGAGTGACAGAGAGGAAGGGAAGAATAGGGCAAAAAAGAAAGAGAAGAAACTGTAGGAATGACAAAGAAGCAGGGGGAGAAACTGAGAGAAAGGCAGAGAGGAAAGTGGGGAGAGAGGGTGACAAAGCCAGAGAGAGCGAGAAAGAGAGTGCCGAGGGGATTTAACAGTCCACTCACGTCCTTAACAAAATCTAAGCTCTGAATCTCGCAGCTCAAATCAAATAAAACTGAAATAAAGCCAGAAAGTTTCACACCACCACTAAAATCAAGCGAACCTAAAAGGATACCAAGGCCAAGCTTTAGAAAACAAAATTCAGGATTTAATTATAGGGTGCTCAGAACAAAGGGCCGTGGTGCTGGGGAGGGGGGGGCCGAGGAGGGGGAATTACCAGCTGAAACAAACCAATCAATCTCCCTCATAACTTTTGCACCTAAACACCCTCGCTGAGGTTCTGACATTTGCAATGCGCAGACACACACCAGCGAGAACGACTGACATCCAGAGTGCCTCCTGTTGTGACAGCTGAGAATTATGTTGGATTTTTTTAACCACTTATGTGAAACTTTCAGGGCTTCAACATGCAAAATGTGTGTTTTCATGCACAAATCAAACATTTCATTCCACGTACTTAACATATAACACATAAAATCTTATCCTTGTATGTTAAAACGTTGCCACACTGTGACTGTGATGACTGAAGTTTGTTGAGTATGCACAGTGTGTGTGTGTGTTTGTGTGTGCGCAGACTTGTTACGTGCAGGTGTGTGTTGACCTCAGAGCATGTGGGGGTCGTGACCCTGAGCACGGACTTGTTATTAGCGACTTTTGGGTGAGACCCTCCAACTAGATTGCACAAAGGTGTGTGAGGTGGAGGCTCTTTGCTCGCTTATCAAATGCTTTTAGATTGACTTTCTTGAGAGCAGTCGCAGAGGAAACAGCCTCTCCTTCACATGGGATTAGAAAATCAAATGTGAAGCTGGAGTTGCTTCCATAGACATTGGTGCAAAAACAGTCTTGAGGCAGATTTTGGTTCCAGTAACAGGCATTAGCTTCAGCTGTATAAATTGTTGAGTTCATGTGTTGTTGTCAAAGACATCACGGAGGACTTTTGCTTTGCTCTGGATGTTTACCTTGTACAACATTTTCATGTAGAGGATATAACAGACATTTTTTTTTGACCATTCTTCTCAATTTAATCAATTTATTTTCTCAGAAAGCCTTTTAAAATTCTTCCTCCACATTTCTCCATGTCGCTTTACAAAAGAAGTGCCTCCAAGGGCAAAATTACAGTTTCCTGACAAACTCATACTTTTGTGATGCCAGCTTTTCTGGCTCTTGTCAAACAAACGGCTTACTGGGGAAAAAAAAAAAAAAAAAAAAAAATCTGACACATACATTTTCAGTTTATCAAGAATCCAAGAAACATGTAAGGACAGCTTGCATTCAGGCTGCTTTGATATTTTTTATGCTTCGCTATGAAAATAAGTGGGTTAATCAGCCTGTAAGTGCTCCAGTCCATGTGCACATGCATGCATGTGAGGCATGCACCGCACATGCATGCATGTGTGGTGATGACAAACAGAGAGGCCACTGTCTTTGTTCAGCATCTGGACACATTTAAGTCCACAAAGGACAAGGTGTACTTTACTCACACACACATTTTTGCAAATTTTCTACAAGTACCTGGATCATTTTGATGTGCCTGAGATGCTGTTTAAAGCCCCAGCTTGAGTCTGTCATTACCCCGGCCATTTACCTTCTTCATCAGTAAATAAACACGGGGGCAATAGATAAACAAAGACAGATAATATTTACAGAGAAAGAGAGATAGAGAACTAGCGTGGGGGACGGAGAAGAGACACACATCTGCTCTGTATTTATCTTTAAATGTATGTTTTATTTGTTTGAACCCACATGTCATGACCATTTCTGTCCCTGCCAATCATGCAAAAAAAAATAAAAAAAAAAGAGATATGACGAACAAACAAGTAGATTTTCTTAAAAGTTATACTCCTGGATGTTTGCTCCTTATATGTGCTGCTCATTGTTTTGTATTTAAACCTTAAAGTCTTCTGTTTTTCTGCATTATTGAACAGAATCAGATATTTTTTTGCGTATATTCCACTGTTATAAAACACTCCCACTGAAGTGCGTCAGCAATGAGAAGTTACTCATCAGAAAAACAGCAGCAGTGTCGCGCAAATTAAATTAAAATTTCTAAATAGTTAAGAATGACAGAACCGAGTTGTTATTCTGTAGTTTGTTTTCCAGAAGATTCATATTCATATATTCATGTATGTATACTTTGACAGCTGCTTGTTAATATTTTTCCATCGTAGCTAAATATAAAGCAGCTGCCCACAGCGGGCCCACCAACAGCCACCGCAAACAGGAGTCCAAGTTCTTGATATAGATGGTCGATTGATTTTGCTCGTTGGGCCGCACAAGAAGTGTTTCCTGAGCCAGGAAAATCCCCGATGTTGTGTATCGTATATATTGCCGGTCATTCGGGGCCTTGCCAGCAGGAAATGAAGGTGGTTTGTTGATGGGTGATTCATTTCATGTCATTCAGATTCATTTACATTCTTCACAGTTTTGTCTTAATTCATGGTGATGTAGTGGAACGCTGGGTCACTTTTTGGCCACTGGCTCGGTGAAACTCTACCCGAGCGGTTGGAGGAAAGCAGGCAGGGACAAATGCACTTTACATTAAGTTAGTTCAGGGAGTGGGTTTTGTGCAAAATGTGATCAATGAATTGTTTTGAACACATGTCATACACAGCTATTAGAAATGAGTCATTTTACATTTTAAATCAGTGGAATTCATGATGAATTTACTCTGGAAATCAAAACAAACCGGGTCCTTAGATCTTCATTTTTATGTTGGCTCTCATTAGTGTTACTCCTCTGACTCAAGTGTGACTCACTGTTTTTCAAGAGGGACCCTGTTTACAGTATGTATATGTTGAAGCATTCGAATTCACGTTTGTGACGTCGCTGCTCCTCTTCTCCCTCTCTGCAGGCGTGTCCACGCGTGTTGCCGCTGTCGACGCTGTGACTTCACGGCTCCTGATTCGTCGGCCCTCCTTGACCATTTTAACTCGGCCCACTGTCACGAATCCTCTCCCTCATTAAGCTCGTTGACGACGACCTCCTTACCCACCTCGCTGACGCCTTCGTTAACACTCTCGTCCAATGGCTGCTCGGCCCCTTCTACCTTAGCCATTAAAGAAGAAAGCAAAGGGGATCTTCGCCTCCTTTACTCCCTTGCGCCGCCTGAGGGGCGGTTGGCGGAGGGAGGTAGAGAAGAGGCAGGAGGGGTGGTAAAAAGTGAGGGAGGTGAGGAGAAAGAGAGAGAGCGGGAGAAAGGCTGGGTTCTTGGGGAGACAAGAGGACTGGGAGAAAGAGGAAGCGAGCAGGCCCACGGTTTACTCTGGGTGCCCAAGGAGCGAATGGGACCCGAAAGAGGAGTAGAAAGAGGAACGGGAGGTGGAAGCCCCTCTCTTTTCTCCTCCCCGCTCTCACTGTCATTCGTTTCAGCCAATCACGAGGCCTCGCAGCAGAAAAGAGGCGTGGCTTCACCAAGCATGGTTTACCTGGGAGACACCAAGTCGTTTTTGGGAGATACCAAGCCGTTTTTGGGAGATGCCAAGCTGTATGGAGGAGGGAGGTCAGGAGGAGGTGCCGCTGCAGGTGGAGGGGAGAAACAGATCCAGATGCCCCCTCAGCAATACACAGGAGGAGGTGGAGGGAGTGGAGGTGGAGGAGGAGGAGGACAGGAGACCAAAGGAGGAGCTGCGAAAGAGGAGTCCCAATCCCTTCTACGGGTAAGGTGGAGCATGTAAACACCTCCCTCCTCCTCTCATTCTTTATCTTCCTCTGTTTCACGTTCATCTCATTCTCTCATTTAGCCACATCCTCCTTCTTTGGCTCTCTCACGCCCTCATATTAGCTTGTAGCTCTGACACTCTGAATGAAGACGTTTGTAGTTGGCGCTCTAAAAGCAGATGCTACCTGCTGAGAGCATTAGCTGTCAAAGTGCTTCTATTAATATGCCTTCATCTTCTTTTCCTTTGAATCAGATGTGAGGATTAGACCTCATGCAGAGAGCAGCTACAATGAAATCTCTATCTCCTCCGTCATGTTTAGACTACTTATGCAGATTGCCTTTGGCTAAAAACATGTGAGTGCTTGTGTCTGCTCATATCTCTGTGAGCTTGTGTGTCCCTGTGTGTGTGTGTGTGTGTGTGTGTGTGTGTGTGTGTGTGTGTGTGTGTGTGTGTGTGTGTGTTCGTGTTCCATGACATAATTTCCTTTCCCATAAGTTGCATTCATCTTTTTCTAAAAATTACATTTTAACTCACAACACTGAGAAACTTGCCTGTTGCTACGGCAACGGAAGGCAAACTGACAGTTGCCACGGTTACCAGCTGTCAGTCAGTCCCCTCATCCTACTTTGTGGCCCACAATGCATTTCACTTCGCAGTGATGTCATGGACTGGCAGGAACAAACTGTGGTTTGCCTGCGCCGCAGAGCTTATTGGCTATGATCACATTAGATCAGAATAGACTGTGTGTGTGTGTGTGGTGTGTGTGTATGTGTGTATGTGTGTGTGTGTGTGGTGTGTGTGGTGTGTGTGTGTCGTGTCAGGGCACTGACATGGGTCTATGTAAGTGTTATTATTAAGTGTGAGAGCGGTGTACGTGGTGTGTGTACACACATATCAGTGTGTGAATTGAGTGTAAGGCTTCTTTGTACAAGTTGTGGGTTGGTCTATTGCGTGTGTGTGTGTGTGTGTGTGTGTGTGTGTGTGTGTGTGTGTGTGTGTGAGGTGTTGGCAGTAACTTGGCAGACAGGGCAGGGTGGGGCAGCAAGAGGTTTACTCATTATCATGGGTGGGGCAGTGTGTGTCTGTGAGAGAGAGAGAGAGAGAGAGAGAGAGAGAGCACATGGGTGAGAGAGAAGGAGAGAAAACTGAGATGAAGGGAGGAAGATAGGAGATAAGAGTGTACAGCAAAAAAAGTTAACCCTTTAACGTAACGTTTTCCTCTTTGTTTGCCTTGAGGAAGGAAATGCAACCAACCTTTAACTCCCTCTGAAATCTGTGATTTCTACCTCTCTGTTCGTGAATGAGTGAGCTTAGCGCCAGGTTAGCTGGTTCCACTGCTTCCAGTGGCTATGCTAGCTAAGCTAACAGTGTCCTGACTCCGCACAGACATGAGGCAGACATGGATCGTCTCATCTAACTCCCAGAAGGAAAGCAAAGGAGCATATTTCGGTTGATCTTTTCCTTCGATGTGGAGAAACCATCTTATTCCAAACGATCATATACATTCTGCACCAGCTGCTATCAAACCCTTCACTGAAGCTGTGTGATGTTTACCCTGAGGGAACTTGTCAGTCAGTGTTTTTAATGGCTCCACCATTCAATAAAATTACATTTCCTCCAATTTCAGGTGGAAATATCTGGTATCTCCGGGAACATCTGGGGTCTCGAGTTAAAATTTAGCTGCACATCATGAGTTTGTATTGACCCACCGATTGATCAATAAGGGTTGAAGCTCAAACATACATTCCATGTTTCACTGTATGTGAGACTTTAAGGTTATGTAAGAGAGAAAAAGAAAAGTAAGATAGTGTTGGAAGGTGAGGAGAAGAAAGAGGAGGAGACAAACAGTTTAACAATTTATTAAAGGAGAAACCGAGCGTGACTTATTGCTTTAATAGCTTCATAAGATATGGCCTTTGCTGCTATCTATCTCCCTCCTCTCACGGCACAATATTTATTCTCAGTTTCCATGGCATGCACTGACATGTCTAACACACACACACACACACACACACACACACACACACACACACACACAGCCTGAAGTTGACTCATCAGTGGGCAGGGTAAGGGAGGGGCACTAATGCAAAGGATCATCTGAAATAGCTTAGTACACACACACACACACACACACACACACACACACACACACACGCACACACGCACACACACTGTCACTTAAGGACACAGACGTTTAGGGCAAAGTCTGAATTATAAAAGGTGAAACCGCCCAAAATACAAATGGACTCTTTGTAAATGGCAAGTGAGAGAGAGGAAGGAGAGGATGTCGGGAGGGTTGAAGGAAGAAAAGCAATGATGGAAGGATGCAGGGAGGGGGGTCAGCAGGGAGGAAGCGAAGGATTAAAACGAGACAAACACTGAGACAAACAGCCAAAGTTTAAACACGTGTGTGTGTGTGTGTGTGTGTGTGTGTGTGTGTGTGTGTGTGTGTGTGTGTGTGTGTGTGTGTGTGTGCATGTGTGCGGTTCTGCGCCGGTGTGTGTTTTCCTCATCCTCACTTGTTCTCGCCTGCATCGATCCGTCCTCCCTCTCCTTTTCTTTTCATTCCTTTTCGTTCATTTCCCTTCTTTTCCTAAAAGGACAACTCACCTGATGCACAGGGATCGATACACACCTCACACACGCACACACACAAGGCGCCCACACAGGCATGCACACACACACACACACACACACACACACACACACACACACACACACACACACACACAGTCTGAGTCCATGGTATTGTGGCTTTGTAGACAGGAGAGAATATTTTCTTTTGAAAGGCCTGATCTCTAATTGCTGCACTGCATTGAGACATTGCCTCTCTATTGGCTTTGTTTTCATGGTGATTTATTACATTGAAGACATTTTCTGAGTCCGAAATCTTATTTTCTGATGTTTTGACTGACTGCACGAGGCAGGGATAGAACGCGTATGAGGTTTAGAGACGGAATTAAAGTAAAAGCCTGGTTGACGGTTTAGTTTATAAATGGAATGAGACAGACTTTGAGTAATGGTGGTTTTTCGAGTTAAGTAGGGCTGAGAAATATCCACCTCTGAGCCAAACATATGTGAACACATGTGAATATACCCAAACATATGCGAATCGACCCAAAATTTAGACCATCTAATACATTCCAGACTGCGTTTTCAAAGCGAATTCCACCTCAAGGACAGCAGAGAGGAGCAGATGAACGGACGCGAGCAGGGAGAGGAAGAAACTGTGGATGTGACCTTACATACACAATATGATTGTGTTCGTCTCATGCGGTCGTAGCGCAGCGCTGAAACGTGAACCTTCGGGGTTTTTAAAAGTCCCATGCGTGACTTTCAGTTCCATTCGAGTCAAGAGACAGAGGGAGAAAATAGAGAGACGAACTGAGGGAGATAAACGGGAATGTGTGCTTTCAGCAGATCAGAGAAGAGTTTCATTAAAGTTTCTCTCGTTTACATTTCTGCCCGACGGAGCTAATTATGTTTAAAAGACGCACACACACACACGCACACGCAGCTACATTTCCATAAAGCTCTCATTACTGTGCGTTCTGTTTCCCTTCTTCCCTGTTTCCTCGCGTAAATCCATTCGAGCCAGCGTGCACGTGCGTCCGTGTGGCTGCGTGCGCCCTCCGCTGCTGCGCGCACTTAATTATGTGCGATGTGTCTGCATTTGCATTCTGCCTGCGCGCGATTGTGTGAGAGCGTGCGTCTGTGTTTTGTAAGGAAATTAAAGCATGAATTGAACTTATTTTCCGTGCTGATAATTTAACATCACTTTATATCCGCTACAGGAAATTATGGAGCTTATGCCCAAGTCAGTGTATGTGTGTGTGTGTGTGTGTGTATGTGTGTGTTTTGAGAGAGAGAGACAGCAAAAGGGGGGGAAACTTAAGTGATTTAACTTATAAATTGTATTCCTGAACTGATCTGCTGTGTTATCTGAGCGTTATCTTTCTACTTCCTGGCCCTTTGCACTCTCATTATAAACTCATAAAACCTCTTCAGATCGCCCTCCATGTATGATTGTGTGTTTGTTTTAGTTTCGTCTGTTGCCCTTTGAAAACTGCTCTGAAGTGAAATATAGAAAAAAGGCGATTTGTTTCGAAGGCTGGCCAAGTTTGTTTGAGGTGAGTTAAGAAAGAAAAACCTAAAAAGACCTCACTGATCAGCTGATGCTATCACAGATGTGTCGCCGTTGCTCTATAAATCTTCTGATAAGTCACGAAAAACTGCAATACAAGAAGGGTAAAAAATATGTTTGAAGTAATTTAACACGTCAGAGACATTTTTCAGCTGTAAAATGTCCCGCACATTACATATCTCGGTGACACATAACCAAAATGAAGGGATCCGCATGAAAAATGTTTTCATATGCTATGTGTTGATATTAAAATGACCTTTTCACACCCCTCTCACAATGCAGACAGCGCACAGTGAGAGCTAACTCGGCATGATGGAGTCTTTTTGATCTTGGTTGCTTCGTCTCTTTATTTGCTGATGTGAAAGATTTGGCTTAGGCTGGCGACGCGGGCAACCGTCGATGTGCCAGTAAGCTGCCGACTCCTTCAGAGCCGCCTACTAACAACTATTGACGGCTGCAGCAGCCGTTAGACATCAGTACAGCAGTGTGAAAGGTACGTTTTCCGTGCTAAAGACTGTTAGCATCCGATATACAGGCACTTATGGAAAACCCTAGACGCTGAGGTGCAGTGTGTGTGCGTGTGTGTCGGAAAAAGGGAAGACGTACTGATATTCACTAAGCTGTTCTCCCACTCTCTCCCTCCACACGCACACACACACACACACACACACACACTCAGACAGAGTTGTCTGTTCTGGACCGTTCAGTTTGTTTGTGTAGCAGTCACATTTCCCATCAGTACGCAGACTCAAATAAACACAGCCATGCTGGAAAGGAAAAAAAAAAAAAAAAAAAAGTGCGTGCGTGTGTGTGGTAGCATGTGTGTGTGGGGTAATGTGCCTAGTGTATAAAATCCAGGCTGTGTTTAGTGTAACAGAAACATAATCAGACAACCTGTTTGCTGTAATTTTGACCTGTGTGTGTTTGTGTGTCTGTCTGTGGAAATAGTGGTGGACAAGTGTGTGTGTGTGTGTGTGTGTGTGTGTGTGTGTGTGTGTGTGTGAGAGAGAGTGTGTGTGTTACGTGCGTATCTGCTCGAAGGGAGTGTGTGTGTCACAGTTATGACCCGTGTGTGGCTTTACGCTGTGTGACAGTCCACAGCAGCCTCATTGTCTGCAAGGAATATTACATTTGGCTTGAAAAACAAATTACACCATTTTAACCACATTTAGACCCATTTTGGGTATTCCACACATGCCACGCTTACACACACATATCACAGCTGACAACATGCCTAGTGGGAAGGTGACAGCTTGGCGTTTTTGGATCATGCTAATCAAGAAGTAGCTTATTTGCTTGACTATATCTTGGCTCGTGCTTGGATGTTAATCCTCCTTTCAAGTGTGCTTTGAATTCTCTGATTGACTGATTCCGACTCGGGTTAGAAAAAACATCAAAAGTCAAATGTTCCCTCTCAACCTGCCTGGGAAACATGACTTTTTACCACATCACACCGCTTCTGAAAGTGTAAAGTCAGTCATCAGTCATAGAAAAGTACACTAAATTGACTTTAAAATCCAAGGATTTGGCAGTGTGGTTTTTCTTTGGGTTACTTTTTTGGCAGCAGGGAGGCGTAGTGATTAGTCAGATGTCCCTGAACTGAAAGCTCAGAGGCTCTACCCCCTCTGCCTGACGTATCTCCCCCCGCTGAAGTGTCCTTGAGCAAGACATTGAATCTCTTTTTGCTCCGCGGCTGCTGCTGGGTAGCCGACCCTGCAGTTGACCTTCCTGAGGAGGAGAGGCAGCAAGACGAGGAATTCTACCTTCTGGGATCCGTGAAGTATTAAAACACGCTTTCCTGTGATTGTCTAAACTTTACTGGCACTCGGTGAATTGTCCTATTTGTGACAAACTGCGCCAATCTGGTGCCAAAGTTGGAAAAACCATTAAAGGTATTCAGATGCACCGGCCTCCATGTTATGATTATACAAGAGTCTTGAGCTCACATGCGTTTGCACAAGAATCAGAACAAATCGACTTTTAATTTTTCCTGGACCGTGCAGTCGTTTATATATCATAATATCATGTAATACGATAGAATTAGTTTGACTTGAGCCTAACATGCCGTCTATTCAGATAGCTTCTCTCTCCAGTGAGTGTTTCATTGGTTCAGACACATGCCGCTCACACACACGGCCTTTTCATTGGTCCAGCTGGGAGCCCATGACGCAGATGTTCCACCCTCCCCGCCAGTGAACCAACCAGGTGTTTTTCATCATGTTGACATGGCAACGGTAAAACACAGTGGTTATTTTAGCTCCTAGCTGTAATTTAGACGTTTACATCAATTACTGTTACAATCAACTTACACACACACACACTACTGGAAGTGTGTGTGTGTGTGTGTGCATGTGTGTGTGTTCTTTTTGTATTTCTCGGTGTTTTTCTGCCGTGGCTTTCACATCCAGTGCATGTTTCTCTTTGTTGTCTATCTCTATCTCTCCCGCTTTTCTTTTTTTCTGTGTGTAAGGTGGGAGCAATTCTCCACAGGCTGTATATATGTGTGTGTGTGTTCGCGCACATGTGCATGCGCATATGCATATGCGTGTGTGTTCACACATGGAACCAATATTGAGGCCAGATG
>NC_135090.1:15110000-15130000 GCF_051107435.1 Chaetodon auriga | reverse complement strand
TGAAAGATCAGCATTATTTAAAGCCCCGTATTTGCAGATCAACCAGGAAACAAGTGCTGCATTACCTCAAGACCACCAAGAAAGTGAGCAGTTGGCAGAGGAAGAGGAAGAGAGAGAGAGAGAGAGAGAGAGAGAGAGAGAAGAGTGCACCAAAGAGACAAGAGTAGGAGTCAGAGAGACAGAAAGAGCAGGGAGAGATGACAAAGACAGGAAGATGAGAGACAAGATGCAGGGAGAAGGAGCAAAGAGAAATAAAGGCAGACAGAGAGGGAAAAGGGAGCAGCTGCCAAGCTCTGAGTGGGGTTAAGCATCACCACAAGTACAACCTAATAAGGTCTGAAAGTGTGCACACGCGCGCACACACACGAACACACGCGCGCACACACAGACTTGGCCAGTGTTCAGACTCAGTGTTTCTGCAGTGAGCATCAGTACGCAGTAACTCACATCTGCCTGCAAAGCCGAGCACTGTTGTGATGCATAGTGCTGAAGTCTTGTGGAGGAGTTTTCGTGACCTTACACTTCATGATATTTAAAGCCGTTTCAGTTGTAGACTTCTTTCCAAGTCTGCTGGAATCCTACTGGTGGAGCTGTCTCACCGGCCTTTTTGTCCGTCTTTCTGTTCTGACAAAAGGAAACGCAGCAAACGCAAAGCAGTTTACGCTCCTACACAATCTACGGCTACCAGCTACCCGCGTCTGTCCTGTGTTCGAGGAAACGTGCGACCCGCAGATGCAACATATGAAAGAGTGAAAACAGTTATGACTCCATTCAGATTCTACCGAAGTCACACGTTGATGGTCACAGGATGTGTTGCAGCATCAGCATGTATCCTGTCTGCTGTGTTTTGCTGTGTTACCTTATCTATCAACCAAGCTACGCCTGAGCTGCAGATGCTATCTGTCTCCCTCTCTGCCTTTACTGTGTGTGGTCTGCCGTCTATATCGTGCAGCGTTTCTCTAGGTTGTCTGTACAGTAAATCTGCCGTTGCATGCGTCTTTCTCTTCCCCTGATTTTGAATTTCTGAGAGAAGAGGCTCGCGATCTGGAAACAGTGTCATTTAAAATGCGGCATTTCCAGTCTACACCGTATCTACTGATTAAATGTGAGAGTGTCACCTCCAGTGTAGTAAGACATTAGTAGAGATAGTTAATTAAAATGACTTGAATGTAGCACAAATTTCTGGTTGTGTGACGGTGGTTCAGTGCATACTGTTAGCATACTGTTTGAAGGACTGACTTGATACAATCTGGATTGTTCTTATGCAGTAAACCTCTTCCACATCACTGTTTCATTCTGTTGTTTGTAATTCGAGGTCTTATCCTGTTCAAATTGTACATAAATGAGGTCCTGGGGGCAGACTGAATATGTAATTTAAAAGGATTATAATATCACTGCCCCATCATTGGGGCACGAGTCGATCTGACTATAATAACACGTGTACTGCATTAAATGAATGTGTTGCTGAGATGTATTCTTAAAGTGTGTATGACAATTTTAGCCTTATTCTCTCAGCTGTAACCCCGGACTTGGGAGCTATAAAAAATAGATATAAAACATAACTCAAAGCTGTAACGAGGCTTACATTCACATATTGTAGTACAACAAGTACAAGGCTTTAGTGCTTCAATCAGTCTCTGTTGCAGGATGATATCTTTACACAAGAGCTCTATCTCTTGTATAAAAGAGGGAAAGCCAAGTTTGCCGGTCTCTTGACCTCCTAAGAGACCCTCTCTCAATCTGCACACTGACCTCCAGGAGATCTTCTATGAATGCTGATACCATTTTCCAAGAGAATTGATTGGTCAATAGGTGCTACTTTTATAGACATTGATATGTCACCTCAAACATAACCTCTGGAGCAGCACTGTTACTAAGCACTGGAGCCGAGTAACAGCCAAATTCATTATTATGCCGACGATACAGGTATTTACTCTTCAGCACCCTCTATTGACAAAGCTTTGCAGAATGTAAAGGCAGATTTCTTTTTGGCCCTAATTAGACTTAAGCCTTTTCTAAGTCCAGATAAGAGTCATTACATGCTCTTGACCAGATCCCAAATGAATAATCCTTTAAGTTTTCCTATCAGGAAAAATAAGTGATGAAAAATAATTTCTAAAAAGTCACGTTGAGGAACTGACTAAGAAGCTTACGTTTTAATTGGGTGGGGTTTTTTTGAGAAATCAGGAGTGCCTCTCCTTTAACAGTACATAGCATTTGTACAGTTAGCATTTCTATCAGTGCTCGACTATGCAGGTGTAATTTACATGCATGCTGCTGCTCATAGCTTCAAGCCCTTTAATGCTGAGTATCACAGTTCTCGGAGATTTATTTCAGGTGACAGCTTCAGAACTCACCACTGTACCTCTGAGAAACTGGGGTGGCCATCACTTACCACTCGAACGAAACAAGTCTTTTTTCTTTTTTTTTATTTAAAAGCCATACTTAATAAGCTGCCGTGTTATTTCCCATCACTTTTAAGATTTAAGGTTACTATACCCGCACACAAGACTGCATTACCTCAGATATCCCCCTGTATGAATACCGAACTGGAAGAAAGTGCATTCACCTATTGTGCTCCTCATAGGTGGAATAGGCTTCGGGACTCCCTTAAGTTAGATAAATTTTTAACCTTAGAACAGATTAAGCTTCTGCCGAACAATGTTTTATATAATGAATGCTGCTGTTTTCCTTCCCGGGTCTGCTTTGTCCCTGTGTAATGTCCTTGTTCCACCGTCTCTCTCTGTCATTTGTCTTGTGTTTGTGTTGTATTGCACAACAACACACTCTGCTGCATAACTTCTTTTTGTTATGTTTTTACACAGCACCCTCGTGAATCAGAGTTTATTAAATGCAGTTTGCAATCAGACAATCAATCAAAACAGCTCAACTTTTATAAACCATCTTTTGAATACGGTTTTAAATGCTTTAGTCGCGCACAGAAACATCCCAGAACAGGAGGTTTTCGGGGGGAAATAATGTGCATCTCTGTCACCGAGTTCCCCAAATCCCCCGTTTAGTACTCCCAATCTGTTTAAACATTATTAAGCCCCAGCAGCATTTTACACCTGTTGCACGTATGCTGAGACCCATACCAACGCTTGCTCCATAATCAGGTACAAATCACATTCTCTGGTCTGAGCAATAAGCAGTGATCTAGTTTTGAGGCCAAATGCAAGAGAAAAACTCAGTAATTCTCTGTTATTAGGCGGTTCTTAATCTGCTCTAAAGTCTTTGTGTTGTAGCGTGCAAGGTTGGGTTTATGCTTTCATAGCCTCTGTTTGTGTGTTTGTAGTTAGGTATCTAAAATTTTAGAAAATTTGGCCAAAGAATTAAAGGTTTTAATGTTGGTTCATATCTGTGTTTTCTACAATTAGACAATTAGCATTTTTAGCTAAACTAGTACGATGAGTTCATGAGCCGATAAGATGGTTTGACACAAGGGACTCCCATGTTTGGATGATAGTCTAGCATCCACGTGCAGTTTTTCTTGGATGCATAACTCTTCAAGACAACTATAAAACAAACATGTACGTCATGGAGGCTGCAGCATTGCAAATTGGACAGCAACAATACTGTGGAAGGTCTAAACAAACTTAGCAAGCCAGCCATTCCAAGCTAAATAATAGCTGTTGAGTCCCTAGCAAGCACTAAGTGAGGAATGAATGTTGACATTGCTGCCTGAAACGCAGCCCTCCTAAGTAACCTAAGAAGCCAAAATGAAAATCGTCAACTCCCACAGTATTCAGACAATAAAAATTAAATCTCAAGACACACACGCACACAGACGCACACACACGTAAAGCAAAGTAGACAGCTCCTGCTCGCTCTGCCCTTCCCTCCCCGAGGCAGGGAAAAAGCAAAGGAGGCTTGCAAACCAAAATGAATAATGGGAGGATGGAGAGATACGGCCTAATTTTGTGCCCCCCCAAACCCACCCCCCACCCCCCCCACCCCCACTGAGTGGTTATCACTTTCTCTCACTGAGTGCTTCTCTCTCTGTCTTTCTCTCTCTCTCCTTTCTCTGCTGAATGGAGATTAAAAGCTGATAGGAGATTGCAAAGACATGTTACACTCCTGTTCTGAAACACACACACACATATACACACACACACACACACACACACACACACACGCACACACACACATGCACATGCATACAGATGGTAACATTAGCTCTTGTATAGCTGGGAGCTCTTGATGTAAAACACATGTTCCTGCCTCGGCAGTGTGTGCCGGTGTGTCTACGGCTGTTTAAACCAACTTTATCGCTCCATCAGTTCAGAGACAAGGAACGATTCATTCAGAGAGAGAGAGGGGAGGGGGTTGAAGGGTAGGAGGGAGGAGTGTGTGTGAGTGTGTATGTGCGTGTGTGTAGATGTGTGTGTTTTGGAGACAGTGATTGACAGAATTTCTCCATTTCTCCCTTCAGTATTAATCAAACCTTTGGGATGTCAAACACGGTGATATTCCGGCTATGGATTATCCCAAAAATCCACGGCGTCGTACAAACATGATGCCTTTTTCACTTCTTTGAATGATAGATGACATGGGCTGCTATGCGTAGTAAATGTTTGACAAGGTTACACACATTAAATACACGTCTTTCAGCAGCTCCATTATTTTCAAGTAAAAGTAATTCTGCAGATGTTTAAATCAGTTCTAAGCGTTGCTTTGAGCTCCTTTTTTATCAGCTCAATCAAAACTGTCTTGGGCTGAAATATCAGCCAATATCAGCCGATTGCAGATATGTCAGTTTCGGCTTATATATGTCACAAGAAACAGAGAAAAATGCGCCCTTGTTGAAGTAAGAATTGAAATTCATTACACTTGTTGTCCACTAGAGAGCAGTGACGAGCACGTGTCCAGTCTGTGGCTTGTCCACCATAAGAGAACTGTTTCGAGATTGATTGTTGGCTATTGGCTGATGGCTTATCATTGAATTAATGTGAACAAGAGAAACAGAACTTTATCTGCTCATTGTTTCATCGTCACTGTGACTATAGCAGAAATAAATAACCAGCAAACATTAACAGATCACCTACGTTGAATCTGCTCTTTCTAGTCTTCTTTTCCACCTCTGTCTCCTAATTGATCCATTTATTCTGTATATTAAACCATCAGAGTCGTGCAACAGGAAATATGAAGCACAGCAGGATGACTTGAAGACTGAAGACTGTGCGAAGGGGACTTTGTTTAGGTCCCGTGGCTCCGTTGTACCTGCAGCTATTCAGTTAAGAAGCTGATTCATGCCTAAATTGTAACTGTGGAGCTGGTCTGAAAAAGAACAGCAGCACCGACACCACGTCTGCTTCTGGTTAACCACCAGTATGGGTTTAGTCTACTCGAAAAATAAAAGTACAGGTGGCTTCAACATACACATACTTACACATATTTTACTCTCTGTTCTCTGTGTCGCATCAGACTTCAAATTATCCCATTCTCATCCTAACAAGAAAGACAGCAGGAAGGAGAGAACAGAGGCGGCCAGTTGCTCGAAAAGGTATAATCCATCACAGGAGAATCAGTAAAAACATGTACGAAGCGCCGTCTTTCTGCCTTCTGTTTGTGTGGTGCCCTAAGTTTTGGTTCTATTTTTATTCTTTGGCAGTAGTGCAGCGCTGAAGCACTGGATCAGAACTGTAGTCACATTTCAGCTAAACTGCAGAGTGCTGTGAAATTAAAAAACGAAACACACATGTCGATAACATTTTGTTAAAGCGATTGATGGGACGGCCGAACGCAGCCAGCGAAATAACAGAAAACAAATAGATTTGCTTGATAAAGGTTTCTTCTCGCCGCCAGTCGTTCTAGCAGACTGAACTCATCTACATTTAGATTCACCGGCCAATGTGTGTGGTCATCCGTGCCTTTGAGTTAGAGCCTCTGTGTGTGTGTGTGTGTGTGTGTGGGGCTGTGAGCTTTATTGACCAGCAGATGAAGGCTGTGTGTGCGTGTGTGTGATGAGAAGCAGGCGACCAGATGGACTTATGGGAAATAAAAAACCTTTTATTTATTTATACGATTTGATTAAATGGCATTTGTTTCTGTCTCTTGGTGTGTATGTGTGTCCATGCGTGGTAATATGTGTGTGTGCGCGCCTTGTATTTAATGACAAATAGAATTGAGGGATCAGGGCAATCAGGTTTGAATGATTACTATGGGAGCGAGGGAGGGAGACTGATATGGAAGGAGAGAGAGGGAAGGAAAGGAGACACAGTCAGATTACAGAATCAGCTAATTCTTAAACATCAGCGCAAAACAGAAATCGCTGCTTGTGTTTGTTGATCTCTTCCTCTCCTTCCTCCTCCTCCTCCTCTTGTGTGTCTGTTCATCCCTGAGATGGATACCGGTGTTCCTGCCTTTCTGTCCTCTCTCGGCAGCCCTCTCCCGTCTGTTCTCTCCTTCCTATCAATGTCTGTCTCCGCGTCAGTGCTTCTGTAATAATGCCATTAATTACAGCTGCTTTTTTTTTTTTTTTTTTTTTAAAGAGCTTTTACAATATTGCCCCTGGATGTTTTTCTACTTTCAGTTAATAGATGTTCACACGAGCTCTTTCTTGTGTGGATTTAAAGCGATCCGATGCATAAAAATGACGTCCTTGCGCGTCGGGGTCATTTGGGTCGCAGCTAAGTGCTATTTTTGTTGATGTATTGATTATCTTCATCTGCATCAAATATTGGTTTTGTTGACAAAGTGTGAATTCCCTCCAGCCTCAGGTGACATCTTCATGCTGTTTCACGCAACTGACGACAGCTGCAGCTCACGATTATTTTTTAGCGTTGATTAATCAATTCATTGTTTGGTCGTTGAAATGTCAGAAAACTGTGTTGCTGCGAGCTGAAAAATGTGCATCACAGCTTCCTAAAGCCAAATATAACGTCTCAATTGTCTTGTTTAGGGCTGCAAATAACCATTATTTTCATTCTCGGTCAATCTGTCACTTATATTCTTGATGAATCGATTAGTTGTGTGGTCTCTAAAATCTGAGTAGTAAGAAACAAGAAAATATTCACATTTAAGAGGCTTGAATCAGAGAATTTCTACTTTAAAAAATGACTTGAACCAATCAATTATCAGCATTGTTGCCAATTAATGTAATAATTGATAGCTCAAATGATCAATTACTTGGTACCGATTGACTTGTTTTGTCTGAACGGTCTAAATACCCAAAAATAATCACTTTACTGCTGCTGTTATGTACATCCAAGAAGAGCATTTGCATTTTTTTTTACTGGATTAATCGATTATGAAAACATTTTTTCAAATTCATCTTCTTTTGATCAGCTAACAAGTGAATTGACTTGTTGCTGCAGCTTTACCACCAACATCTCGAAGATATGTCATCTTTACCAAAGAGAGGTGATGCAAATCCTCATTTGAGAGGCTGGGAGAAAAGAATATTTGTCATTGTCGTGTCAGTTAAATGTGCTGCTCAGTGACATCATGGGTGCTTGTAGCACATATGGTCAGATGTATTTTAAACAGGTGCCGTCTGGCTGAAAGACACTTGTTTGGCCTTCTCATTTCATATTCAGGGATGTTCCTGCGCTTTACAGTGCAGCCTCCAAAGGTCACTCTCAACAGTTCATAAACATTTGGTGTACATTAAATCCCGGCTGGGAGGATTTTTTATGCACCTTCCTCATTAGTCCGAGTCAGACTGTCCCTGAAATGGCTTTTAATGGAGAGTGAAACATGTATGGTCACCTGACAGAGATTTAATTTGAAGATAAAGGGTTTTTTTTGTTGGTTTGTGGTGCAGTAATGACAATGGAATGATATTTCTGGGATGCATTTTGTGAAACATCTTGTAATTTGTGTGTCTGTATTTCTCTGTGTGACCTATTTCTTTTTTTTTTTTTTTAACGTTTAATCGTCCACAACAGGAGCTTTAACACGCACTGCATGTCTGATCCGTGTCAGCTTTTGCGTCGATCTCTCTGAAAAGCATTAGCATGAGCGCAAACTGCCAGCAGATTGCTTTTGCAAACTCGACTCGAAACTTTTTTTGCCGAAGAGCTGAAGCCGGTGTGGTCCTTGTGTAATGTTTAAAAAAGTAACGAAAACACAGCCATGATCAAAGTAAAGAAACAGTAAACCCCGAAAGAATTAGGTCAGTCGTATTTTCTGTGCGAGTTTCAGAGAAGGGCTGTGGTGTTCTTTTGTCTTGGTTGATTTTTCTCATTAAGATAATTTTAGGTTGGATGCTTTTCTAGAAAAGTTTTTTTGGATCATAACTCAAATGATTTAGAAATGTGGCTCCCCAGAGGAGCTGAGCTGCCTCAGCCTGCCAGTTTACTGTGTTTGTGCGCGTGTGTGCGAGTGTGTGTGTGTGTGCGTGTGTGCGAGTGTGTGTGTGTGTGCGTATGTGCGAGTGTGTGTGTGTGTGTGTGTGTGTGTGCGTGTGTGTGTGTGTGGTTTGCGTGCAGTGCAGTTCTTGTGTAATGGCTGTAGCTTACAGAGGATGTAGTGTGTGACTGCACAATGTGTATCTGTCTACTGTACACCAACTAACAACCTGCAGCTTGCTAGACACACGCAGTTTGGGTAAAGAGTGTGATCTGCTCGCACGCGCGTGTGCGTGCGCGTGTGTGCATGTGTGTATGTGCGTCTGCTAGAAAGAACGAGGGAAAGACAAGGATTGTCTACATATGTTCCAGCACAGATTCCAACCTCATAAATCACTTCAACTGGTGTTCAACAGTCAATCTCTGTCTCTCGCTCACCCTCTCTCTCTCTCTCCGTCTCTCTCTCTTTCTCAATAGAAACACGCTCTTCTTCCTCTGCCAACAGGGAGATTTGTGTTCTGTGTCTCTGTCGTATAGGATTAGAGAAGAGACAGAGAGAACAGAGGGAAGAAGGAGAGAGAGGGAGAACGAGGAGGAAATGGATAGAAAGGGGTAAAACAGAGGGGGGAGAGAGGGAGGAAAGCAAGATTTTTGCCTTTTTCTTGGCAGAATGTGAGTGTGTGCTCTCTCTTTTGGCCAATCTCTCTTCTTCGACATCATCTCTGTACTTCTCGCTTACTCTGCTTGTGTGTGTGTGTGTGTGTGTGTGTGCGTGTGTGTGCGTGTGTGTGTCTTTCTTTATCTGTGCCTGTGTGTCCTGATGTTATCCAGATGTGCAGCTACAGTGGGCTGTAAAACTCAGAGTTATTGTCATAACATTGTTGCTCACTGTGTGTGTGTGTGTGTGTGTGTGTGTGTGTGAGAGAGAGAGAGAGAGAGAGAAACTTTGTGCATGTGTGTGTATGGGAGGATTAGTTGGTTAGTGGGCGTGTGCACGTGTGTTGCTTCCTGTCTTCGTCCTCACACTTTATTACCAAGCTGATGGAGAGCCAACACATGGACACACACACACACACACACACACACACACACACACACACACACACACACACACACACTTTACACACATGCACATGCTGTATGAGCAACTCGAGAGTCAGTTTTCTGCAGTGTCATTTGTTCCATTATATATTTACAGGCTCTTTACTCCATCTGTGTGCAGGATGTCCAGCTCCTGGTCTATTTGCTCATCTGTGTTGGTGGATTTAAGATAACTGGCAGTGGTTTGGAATCAATAGCTCCACTGTGTTTTGTATCATGGCTCTGCCAGAGAGGAGAGATACAGCACGGGCCATATAGGGCCGAGAAGTAAACCATTTTTATATCAAAATTTGAAAGAGCACAGTGTATCGTGTAACGTGCATAAAACAAGTATATAAAAGCTTAGTGGGCGACTTCAGCGGCTGTAATGACAACTGTCGCTGCTGAATTTACTCAGCTGTAGTCTGCAAACGATAAATCTGCAAGTTGGCCAACAGGGTGTCCTGCATACATGTTCTCCATCAGGGAGGACAGCGTATCCATCATCCTCCTTTTCTCCCACCACCTCCACCAACCAGTCTGTTAAGTCTCTTCCTGTCAGCAGTGTAGATGCATAGATGAAGGCTGGTTCCACCACAGAGTCCAGAAAAAGACCTGCATCAGTCCAGTGCAGTTTATTATTCAGGTGAACACTCGGGTACTTGTAAGATTCCACCTTCTCAGTATCCGTTCCCTGCTTGTTCACTGGAGTAGGAGGAGAGTGTTTGCACCTAATAGGCTCACTCTCTGCAAAACAGTCTTTGGCAAAAGATGTGGAAAAAAGTTTTTGGAAATAAGGAGTCAGCCGTGTCTTTTTGCTGTTCGTAAAAAGGCGAACAGAGTGGTGAATCATTTTTGTGCATAACCAAGATCTCCTCATGGCAATCATACGCAGGTAAGCAGCCTCCACAGCGCTGCCAAAATCTCTGAATTTCGACAGAGCTGTGAAGCTAACATTAGCTCAGCAGCTATCAACAGTACCCCTATCAGTGGAGGTGTTCACCCAGATGTGACTTATGAGCAATTAACGTCATGTATTGGTTTATCTTGATTTCTCTGTTGATTAGTCGCAAGGTTTACTCAAAAGTTGACATTTTATGTGTGTTTCTGTTGATGTCGGCACGGCCGCAACAAATACAGACCTGTAGTTTAATTCGCTCTCAATATTGGCCAGAAATATATGAAGTTGTCATGCAAAATGCTGTTTTAAGCAATAAATAACTTAAAGTATAAATGATTGTTAAATGCGAGCGTCTTGTTTTTCTCCCACTTCTTCATATCGTGCATGCTGATATCTGCCTACAGACACCACTTTCAGAAGACGCCTTTTGCTGCCTGCATTCATATTCTCTGTGAAAAAAAAAAAGTTTGTAATGACTAATTATTCAACACATGAAGCCTTAATGTGGTTTCCTTTCTCTCCACAACGCCCACTCCGCTTACTGTCAATCACCCGACACCTGCAGGACGAAATGGAAAGTCTCTGCCAGGAAATAATCCTTCAAAAACGCACTGCCTTGCAAACTTTATTGCAGATCCATCGGCCGTTAGCGGAAGCAGTTAATCTCAATTAAGGTTTGTCACCTTGAAGGCTGTGAAGTCACACACACACACACACGCACGCGCGCACGTTCTCGCAAGACACGGTTGTGGACATTCGCAGGCGTGGAAAATCAGAGTCACTTTGATAATGCGTGTGTGAAAGTGTGTGGGAGGAGGTGTCTCTTCACCTGCGACAGCACGTCTCCTAATGAAGTTTAGAACCACTAGAGGGAGCAATGAGCTTTGGCTTCCTGTTCACATGTATAAAACTCATTTCCCATGTTTGCACATGTACTGCAAGCATGTGGAGAAAATGAGAGGAGCTCGATGTAAGGTGCAAGCTGTGCCGTCACGATGGGATTTTTTTTTTTTTTTTTTTTTTGCTGATGCACTCTTTCCTCACCCATGACCCCAGAAACAATGCACAAACTGCCCGACTGTTTGTACTTCAGCTCAAGCATGAAGCATATTTCGGGCCGTCGTTACATTTGATATTACCTCGTCCGTCTGCGCCGTGGTTCGGCGGCACAGTGACTGTTGGAAATGATCAGTATCTCTCCTCCGCTCCCTCTCTGTTTACTCCTCTCCGACCTGTATTATCTCTATTGTTTTTATTTGTTTTCTCGCTGTGAAGAGATGGGAGAGAAGATATAGCTGCAGATAAAATAATGAAAGTTAAACAACAAAAAAAAAAAAGACAATCGGAGCTGTGGACTCACAGAGGCATCTCCTCCTCTCTGTGTCTTTCTATGAATGTTTATCACCCTCTGTCTCATCCCATCCCCCGCTCCCTCTTTCTTATTCTTCCTCTCAGCAATGACTAGCTGCTAACTAACACTCTGAAGGTCTCTGAATCTGCCAGCTGTAGGTGTCTTTAGTGAGTCTACGAGAGTGTGTGTAGCGGCTTGTGGAGAAAAAGTCAAGCCCCCGGGCTGTATCCGGATGAATGATGTGTGTGTGTGTGGATAATATCAAGCTGTTAGTACCAAATCTTAGTCACTAGCAGTAATTTGTTCACTCTCTTTCTGCGCTTCTTTCTCCCAGTTTCCTCGCCGCTCACTCTTTCTCTGTATCTTTCTGGTTCTTTCTCAGACAGATTGCTTTCTGCAGGGGTGGCAGAGAAGACGAGATAGACAGAGAGAAAAATTGAGATTCCTTGTCCTTGAGTGACCCAGTTCCATTTCTCACTGAAAATGAAAAAGTCTGCTTTGTAGTTCTCTCCAACCGCTGTTTCTATTACAAGGATTTTTTGTTATTGTTTTTTTTTTTTTGAATGTAATAAATTTTGCTCCGTTTGGCTTTTGGTTTTCTTTTTACCTCCCTTGAGCAACGCAAACAGCCAGTGTTTCTTGGTGTTTGAGGTAAATCTAGGATGTGGACTTACATGGTTGCTGCTATCAGTGTTAAGTTCCATTAAAGTGAAACATCTCTGAGATAAAACAGTTGAACTTGCTTTTCATGAAATGTGTGTTTTGTCTCATGTAGGTGTTTAAGCCCCTCTGGTAATTACAATGGGTAATTTACTCGTTTACCAGAGCGTCACTGCACCCGTTTAACACTCCTACATATTAGTAGAACGGCACTGTACATTTTACAGTTTGTGTCACATATTAGACGACATAAAATGTGAATTAATGACATTTTAGAGTTAATTTCATTTGCTTAAAACACTGCACTAAACGGTAGTATGCAGAGTGCTTCCCCATATGCTTCATATGAGCTGAAATGGGCTTTTAAAAACCTACTGTAGCAGCACAACACATGAACTGACTCTTTACCGAGGCATAAAATAGCAATGTAGAGGCATTAAAAACCATTAATAGATGAGCCATTGTGTCCGCCGGCAGTCACGTGTTTGACAAAAAGTGCAGATAGCAGAGATACAGTAAGCAGTAACAAAGCACCAGACCCAAGTGGAGCTCAGGACTCCAGATCTGGCCTTGACTGCAGCGTTAGCGCGCTGCCTTTGGAGGTGTGCGAGCAGAGCTTGATTCCTGGCCAGCTTTCAAACCTGTTGATAGATCTGACTGTTTGGCAGCGGCCAAGTGCCACGTGTGGAAAGATCCTTTTTCTTTTGAGCCCAATTAAGGCCTCAGATGAAGTGACAGCCAGGTTTTGAGGCCCGGTAGGACACCTTTTTGTGTTTATGCTGCTGCCTCGGTGCGTGGAGGCCTGTGTGAAGCACAATATGAAAACTCTCAACAAATAGGACGTCGTAGTACTGTGAAAGCAGTACTCACTCTCTCTCTCTCTCTCTCTCTCTCTCTCTCTCTCTCTCTCTCTGTCTGATAGCATGAGGGTTATCATACATGGTGCTGTCTGGAGCAAATGGAACAAAGATGAGACATTGATTATACACACACACACACACACATATACACACACACACACACTCCTTGGAGAGTAACTGATCTGTTCGGTTCCTCTTGACAGCTAGAGCATGACCATCAACACCCCAAATGTGTGTGTGTGTGTGTGTGTGTGTGTGTGTGTGTGTGTGTGTGTGTGTGTGTGTGGCCTCACTGCAGCGGCAGGACTTTGAGAAGGAGAGAGAGGGATGAAGGGATGAAGGGCTGAAGAAAGGGTTGGAGTAATTCAGATATTGATGTGTTAGGCTCTAACTCCACCCCGAGGGCCTGTCAAGGTGGAAAATGTCAAACAGACCCCTGGCTGGTCGCGCCAACCACTTAGCATCGCTGGGAGCCTCAGGGGTGGTGGTGACACAGAACAAGTGCATGCAAAGTGACAAAGAGCTCCACTCGGTCATTTCTTAAAATATACAGATGTATGGAAGCACATGAACTCTGTCAGCCTGGTGCAACCCGCACACGCACTCATAAGTTTTCAACAAGTATAAGGATGGAAATATCCAAATATACTTTTGAAACTGCTCCTGTAGGATAACCCTCTGCCCCACTGTCCCTGTTTACTCAGATCTGGTGATTAATGAGTAATTGACTTGTTTAATAACAGAAAATGAACAAACTAGAACTTTGATTGTTGGTTATCCAGGCACTCATTCCAAACATTTGATAGTTTTAGCTCATATTAGTATTGATTAAGTTTGCATTATGGACTGACTTCTTTCAAAGACATCACCTCTGGGAAATAGTGATGGATGATTTTAACTATTTTTAGCCATGCTAGCACCAAGCTAACATTGGCTGTACATATGGCAGTGTATTGGATGGATTGTCATGAAATGTGGTGTCCAGAAGCTGAACTGTCGTGACCTCGGTGACTTTTCCTGTATAGCGCCACCAGCTGGTCATAGATTTGTATGTATTCTGTGAAACATCTCAGCGTCTCCTGGATGCTGCTTAGCACAACATTCTGCACATCTGACATTCATGGATCAGTGAATCTTGATGACTTTTGATGGTGCCCTCGCTTTTTATCTAGTCCCAAAATGAGGTTGGCATTTGTGTTTTTTTACTGAAATGTCTTCTCTGTTGGATAGATAGCCATAAAATGTCATATAGACATTCATGTTGGCCTCAGGAAGAATTGTAAGCACTGTGGTGATCCTCTGACTTTTTAATCTACTACCATTATCAGATCAAAGCTTTGTCTCATGACGAAATACTGAATGACACTCCCATCCAGCTCAGTTGTACTTTGTTTAAATGGTAATTACCAAAAATCAGCATGCTAACGTGCTAAGCTAAGATGGTGAACATGGAAAACATTATACCTAATAAACATCAGCATGTTAGCACGGTCATTATGACCGGATGCTGAGGTTTGTATTTAGACTCTTGATATTGTTATAGAATAAATGAGAGATTGGAAACCTAGTAAACACATTAATCAATAATGATAAGAATTGCAGCCCTACTGTAAGCGCTCCTTTTGTTTTAATCCTTACACATAACCTTGCCGATGATTTTAAACGACTTAAACATGCTGTGTGCATTGTCCCTGTATGTCTGTGTAGCATACAGTGAACAATATAGCCTCACTCTGAGCGCTGCATCGATACCTGACTATGCATTCGCACGTGCACACACTCATTCAGACCTAGTGGATCATACAAAGCACCACCTTCAGCATCCGCACTTCTCCAGCATTGACACCGCTCTGGGACAATGTCAGCGTACAGTCAACAGCCCTCTACAGTATTCTGAAGGCTTGCTGACGGTTGTGTGCAGTCATATCGAGGCTTGCATAAAGCGATGCTACAGTGCTGTCAGTTCCACAGTAATGACGGTTAAAGGTCACAGTATTTCATTAATTTCAGGCACTCCTAATCGCAGGCAGTAGTGCTCTTGGTGTGAATTGCTTCCGCCAGAGATGGAAGAAAAAGTGGGCGGGCAGCTGGAGATGGAGCATCAGAAGACATCTGAATTGACAGGGTGAAGATGTAGGAAGAGATGTTTTTCGCTGTTGGTTTTTCTCATGCTTCCATCGGTTTTAAGGTCAATTACATATAAATGTTGGCATAACCCCTGTGAGGAAATTTGATTACTGAATTCATCATTTCCTTTTAAGACAACTCTTCTTTTTTTTTTTTTTCCAATCGCATTCGCTTGTTCCTGCTCTCATTATGCTCCTGAAGTATTCTTCATTTGTTTCCTACGAGTCCAGTATAGGGCTGCAACGATTAGTCGACGTAATCGATTACGTCGACAACAAAAATTTGTCGACGCGAAAATTTAAGCGTCGACCAGTCGTGTTATTGTTGTAAATTGCTGTATGATAAAAACACACGGGCCGCTTCATGCTCGTCTGTAACTGCAGTGCACCACAGGAAGTGCTGGGGGCAGTATCGCTCGCCGTTTACATCCCGCAAGGAAACAGAGAAGAAGAATGTACGAATTATGGCGGAACGGACAGAAGAAGAGGCTCAAAAACTCCGACCTAAAGTTTCCAAAGTCTGGGAACATTTCACTGAAAATAAACCAGCGAAACACGTTAAATGCAAATTCTGCGGAACTCAACTCTCATTCCATGGTAGCACTACGGCGATGCACGAACACCTTAAACGCCGACACCCCGGAGCCACTGTATCATCACGTACCGCAGAGAGGTGAGTTCACAAATAACGTTGATACCTAGTAGATGTTTTGAAATTACATTGTCAAGACCTGGCTCGTAGGCCATGACAAAAAATGGTGAGACAGAGGTTTGTAGTAGAGGTTAGCAAATTTATTTAAATCATAAAGCAACTAGACAATGCTAACTTGTTAATTAACCATCAGCCTACGATGCACGTACATAATACGTTTGTGTCGTACGTCTATCAGTCGGAAAATCATGGAGGAAGCTTGCTTAGAGAACGCTAGTTCACTTACGTTAATGCGTACTTTACGGCAGTAATCAGTGAATTACAGGCGAAGCTGCTTTGACATACTTAATTTTAGCCCCTGTCGATACTAGCGTTTATACTGAATTGTAAACCTCTTTCACTTATCAACTGTGTGATTTGGAGCATATTAATTCGATATTTAAGCTGTAAGAAATCTGTGATAATTTGTTTCAGGTATTTAACTGTGATAAACATTGTATGTAATCTTTAAATTGTGAAGTATTATACCTCTTTGTTTTGTTCTCTTTGTTTTAGTTGTGTTAAGCAAAGGCGCGTGGATGAGTTTGTCATGAAGAGAGGTTCATGCACACCCCAAATGGCTGAAGTCCTGACACAGAGCATCCTCAACATGATAGTCACGGACATGAGACCAATATCCATGGTTGAGGATGACGGCTTCAAGCAGATGATCCAGACCTTTCATCCAGGCTACACCTTGCCATCCAGAACTCATTTTACAAAACTAATTGAAGAAAAGTATGAGACTGCAGTCAGTGACATTAAAGATGCTCTTAAATTAAATGAGAACAAGATTGCCCTGACAGCTGATGCCTGGAAGGTTAAGGTTAACTGAAGCTTTTTTGAGTTACTTGTTTACAAAGAATTTTTGTTAATACCACTTGCACTTTAAGTTTGTATCATTTAATTAATTTATTTTTTATTGTGGTCACAGTGATATATGTTGAAAAATATATAAACAATGTTACAGATACATGTTTTATGTGTCATTATTTTAATATATTTCTTTAAAAACATATGCTGTCAGAGTATAACAGGGTAACTTTCACAGGTGTGAAGGTTTATTAAGCAAGTTAGGTTAAACAGAAGTCCAAAATATGTGCTTATAAATGAAGAAGATAATCGTGACTAATCGAAAAAATAATCGATAGATTAGTCGACAACAAAAATAATCATTAGTTGCAGCCCTAGTCCAGTATGGCCTCTGCATTTCGATGCGCGGCCTTAATGAGCTGGCCAGCCTTATCGTTTGTCCCTTTGGCTTCAGTTTGATTGTTGAAGTTGCCCAGTGGGCTTTGAAGCATACAGTGTTATTATTTCGCATGCATTTTGCTCAATATGAATATAAAGTTTAGTGTTCTCACTTTGATGGCAGAATACTTTGAATTATTTTGGAAAACCACTGCGATAAATATTGTTTTTGGAATAATTAATACCTACTGTCCTCAAATTTATTCTGGCATGAATCTGTCTGAGTTGTTCAGAGAAATGTTAAGGCAGCTAAATAACAGTTTACAGTGAGTTTCAGTTCTGTTGCTTAACTTATCTTTCAGTTTGTGCATGTTTCTGTGCATGCAGACGTGTGTGTGTGTGTGTGTGTGTGTGTGTGTGTGTGTGTGTGTGTGTGTAGACCTGTGCTGTAAAGGCGGTGTGCATTACTGAATTCAGCACATCTGTACTGTTCAGCACATCCTGCTGTGTCTGTGTGTGTGTGTGTGTGTGTGTCTGTGTGTGTGTGTGTCTGTGTGTGTGTGTGTGTGTGTGAGTGGGTTTTTCTGCAGTACGTGTGTTTCCCGTATCTTCCTCTGCTCAGTGTTCACCTTGACCTCTGCGCCCACCCAGTGTTGCTCATTTCACACTGCCATGACCTCTGACACTAACACACACACACACACACACACACACACACACACACGCTGAAAAAAAAAAAAAAAAACATAATTTGCTGGAGAGAGACTCTGAAAACGTTCCACTTCTCCGAAGAGATGAACCCTCCGGTCTCATGCCATGGCCATACATGCTGTGTTTACTCGTCAATACGTGTATTGACAGCACACAGGGAATCAGACAGGCAGGTCAGCAGGTGGACCAACGGGTGGACGAACAGCTCACTTTGACGACAGGCAGACAAAGTGATTGGCGAATGTGGAAGTACAGACAATAATTCATGCTGCTGGGTGGGAATATAAATTAAAACCTATCAAGACAAGCTTCCCTGAAGGACCCCTGTGGAATTTCAGATATTCAAAATGGCAGAGACGTTGTGAAAATGTCCTTCTCTACTTGTGGATTCACCAGTCTCTCCTCTCCGCCCTGGCCTCCTCCTCCTCCTCCTCCTGTTCTCCCCTCTGTACTCTTCAGCACTAGGGCTAATTGGGGAGATAAAGTCATTTAGCAAGGCAGTGTGTGTGTGTGAGAGGTCATTTCGAGGTGTACTTCTTTAAAGTGCCATCCATTATGCGGTTTGGTTGGAATTGCTCCTCCTATTATTTCTCGCTCTTCTTTCCTTCTTTTCCTCTCAGTCATTTTTTACATCTTCCTCTTCTTTCTGTCACTCTTTCTTCATCTCTCTCTCTCTTCCTCTCCTCGAGTCGGGAAATTAAGATGCATTGCCATTTTGTGTGTGTACGCACATCCTCGCCTTGTTTAAATTACAACAATTAAAAACATTCAGCGATACAGCTGTTACCATCAATCCAGAATGGAAATTTAGGAAATTAGAAAACAAGTTGTTTTTGCTGCTGTGTTAACAGATAGAAATGTGTTTGTGAAGGTTTGTGACTTTTTTAACTTTAACACACAGTTTATTGTCTGTCAACTCAGTTTACTGCATGTAATTTAATGTCTTATTTTCATTTGTACATGTCTTATTTGTTCCTCCCTGTAGAGCAAATTAAGCTGGTGGTCATTACTTAATTACAACATCAGACTTCTCTTCAGATGAAAGCCATCATAGTTCGAGCAGCATCATTAAAGTGGCAGTCTCACAGATTTCAAGTCCTGGTTGGTTTGGCGCCACCTGTGTTCACGGGTGGTAACAGCAAATGCTGCTTCATGCTACAGGTCACAGAATTCTGGGGTCAGCAAAACAAAAATCTGCTCTGATCGTGAGTCTGCAGACACAGTGAATCTGTCACTGCGAAGTTGGAGGTGTGCAGCCTGTCGCCTGCAGCTCCTCGTCTAACAGCTCGCTGTGGCTGCTCCCCCATGTTCCATTACAACCTGCAATATTTCAAACTGATCCGCTGTCAGAAAATGACTGTTGTCTTGTTTCGATGGACAACAGCAGTAAGTACCTCATAATGAAAGTCAGCTCCTGTTTTACCAGCTCGGTGCTTTAAATGTGATGCAGCAGCAGGTTTGCATTAGCAGTAACTTAATACAGCATTTTTCCAGTAATGTCACCACAGACACCCAGTTCATAATACTGCAGATATATAAATATTAAAACACTGTCATCGGTGAGCCACTGTGTCAGTCTTCATTGTGTTACCTCATTCAGCAACAGATAATGACCAAACATTTATTTAAATGGAAATCTTTGAGATTACAACTTTAACTGATGTCACTGACTCCAGTGAGCATGAGAAAGTGTCATTTTGTGAATTAATCTTTTGTTTTAATCAGGAGAGAGTTAGACTTTTTTTCAGGGTGTCAACAGGAGGATCTTTATGATAATGATGCTCCTACAAACGCCAGTGGTGTCCAAACACCTCTGCACCCGCAGCGAAGGAACCCAAACTTCGACATGAGCCATTTCCATTACTAATGCTCAGCTAAATTAAAAAAGGGTATTTGCCTAATAGGAAACTCTGCTGTATCATAAGTCTTCGGGCCATTATCCACCCATTTTTAATTGTTTTTTTAAAAATATGTATTCACATAAACCCCACAGTCATTATCTTGTTATTACAGTGATGCAAGTGGGAGGATTTTAATTATTAATGACGAATGTCGCTTTTAACTCTACAGCTTTAGAGCTGCGGTGAACACACACGCGCAGAAATACTTCTGGTAAAATGTATCCAAGGTCCTTTCTA
>NC_135090.1:14950000-15105000 GCF_051107435.1 Chaetodon auriga | reverse complement strand
TGAGAAAGAGAGAGCGAGGGACTGATCCAGTATATAGGATATTGGACTTGGCAGTATGGAATTTAGTTAATTCCTCCAGCTAGTCTTCTAGCTTGATTAAATAATCGCTGATTTAATGCAAGTCAGTGCGTGTATCAGTGTAAGTGTGTAGGTGTGTAAGCGTGTGTCTCTTTCTGTGTGTGTGTGTGCGTAAAGAACAGGGCTGACTTACTCCGTAAGTGAATTAAATGTAATTTCATTTCGAAGGACTTTGTTTAGAAAGCCCTCTTTTTAAATGTATTCGAGACCGCAGGGCACCTCAGTCTGTTTCTTTATCCTCTTTCTCACATTCTCTGTCTCCGCTTCCATCTACGTGTATCTGTCTCTGTTCTGTCACATAACTTCAAGGATAGCAGCACCTTGCCGTTCGAAACGGTTGCGTGTTTAGTTTTCTTTCAGTATGCAAACTGAAAAAGCAGTTTGTTTTGTTGCACCACGAGATTTGCACCGTAAGAAAAATGTGACCCTGATTGAAGAAAGTGGCTGGTTTTCACAAACTCAAAGCAAACAGGAATTGTTGTCTTGCTCTGTAAGTCCTTGACAGCGAGATATTTTCATAAGCTGCGAGATAAGAATGAGCTTGAATGTTATTTTTAAAATGGGTGCAAAGCATTTTGACTTACAGCAGCTCGTGTGTAGGCCACCAGTCTGCCTCGCCAAAGCGTTTCAAGTGAAGCTACACCGCCAGAGTTTAAAGATGCCACCACATATTGGTTGCAGATGGAAGCTAAAATACATTTGAGGGACTCAGTATTGCTACAAACCCTAAACCAAGCGGATGCTTATCTATTTCGGCCAGCTCTTCCATAACGATCTGAAAGACCGTGCTGTGTAAACAGTTTGTACAACATCTGTAAATTTATGGCTTCAGGAGAATCTCGGAGTGGACCTCAAAGCCGCAGCTGAAGGGTTCAGCCACTGTGTGGTTACACCATATGTTTTGATGTCGAATAAAAATCAGATTCTCCAGAATGAAGTTATAATTTATTACTGCGTTTTATGAGCAGAGTCACGAGAAAGTCACTGAGAAAACAGCTCATAATTCTGCTTGAATTTAAAGGATCGCAATCACTTTTAACCCGTTTAATGGAAAGCTGGCATCGCGGTGCAAACCCACAAAAGTCTAAAAACAAAATTAAATTGGAGTATTGGAGTTGTTCAGCAACACGGAAGGGAGGAATACATGTAATATAAAAAGTAGCCTGTTTTCCCAAACAAACAGTCAGGTCATGCAGCCCCTTTCATGTATTCTTCTATTAAATCTACTGGCACGGGGAGAGAAGGCTCCCTGTTAGAGCTGTCGGTGCATTAGAGCAGAGAGACTTAGCACACTGATTGTGAAAGTTATTAAACCAATAAATGTTGTTTTATGTGCAGCCTGCCACTGAGTAGATTGTACTCTTAATTTCTGCCGGCCTTTTCATGAGCACAGTGAGCCTGATAAAATCTGCAAATATTGTCATCTTGTCTGTGTTGTGTTTTTTGACGTGCTCTCATTGTTTGCACTGATCTTTTCACCAGGAGATGAAATTATCTGATGTCTTTTATCTCCCTGTTTGAGTGCAGAGGAATAGGAAAATTCCATCAGCCTGTTTTTTTTTTTTTTTATTAATAGGATTCAAACTGGACACCTGTCAGCTTCAGAGAATTACTCAGAACAAGGCCCAGGGATAACAGAGCGGCGTTTACGCTAGTTACTTAAATGCACTTCCTATTTAAGAAACTTAACTTTGTAAATAAACATCAACTTTAAACTTTATTTGTTGGCATGGCTTTAGCTTGATTAGGCGGAAGTTGATAAAATTTTTAATTTCCTGACTAATGAATGTGTTTGTGTGTTTGTGTGCCTCTGCATGCATGTGTTGCACGTGTGTGTTTGTGTCAGAGGGCGTTGTTGGTGGTACTAATTGAACGGTATCATAGGCCGCAGATAAATAGATGTCATTAAGACCCTGGGTTCTAATTACCTGCAGCCCTCCTCTGTAGGCTGGGGTGAGCGGGAGAGGCCAGGTATCAGTAATCAATCAGAAAACATGCACCGGTACACACACATTCTGTGGACACACACCAGCACACAAACATAGTCACAAAAAGTCATCAAGAGATGTACTCCCATTCAAACCTGTGTGTGTGTGTGTGTGTGTGTGTGTGTGTGTGTGTGTGTGTGTGTGTGCGCGTGCGCGCGTGTGCGTGCGTGCGTGTGTGTGAATGTGCACATTTCCACGCATGTCAAGCCAACCATATGATGATTGAAGAGGAAGTGAGAGTTCATGAGCCAAATTTTGTGTGTGTGTGTGTGTGTGTGTGTGTGTGTGTCTGTGTGTGTCTGTGTCTGTGTCTGTGTGTCTGTGCGTCTGTGTGTGCATGCACACGTGCATTTTGTACGGTGGTGGGGGCTATTTCTGCACTTTTCTTTGTAATTGACACTTGAACCTCTCTCTCTCTCTCTCACACACACACACACACACACACACACACACACACACAGACTGTGCTATCCTTTTACCCTGGTTCTGGAGTAGCCAAGACACCCCCAACACACACACACTTGTTGGATTGTGGCCTCTCATCCAAATCTTGCATGCCTTCATTAGCCAGTGGAAGCAAAGATTTTCAGGTGTGTGTGTATGAGCGTGCGTGTGGGTGCATATATGCATGTGTGTTTGCATGTGTGTAAGCGCGTGCGTGTGTGTAGCTGTGCACGTGTGTGTGCGTGTGTGTGTGTGTTGCGATTAGGGGCAGCTGTGGGGCCATATGTGAGTGATTTGGGCGCTCGGAGGGAAACTGAATTCTGATGACAGATGCAGTGTTTGGCTTGCAACACTCCACACACACACACACACACACACACACACACACACACACACACACACACACACACCGGCACTCAGACACAGACACAGGAAGCGCACATCAATCAATCACCTGGCTCTGTCTCTCTACATGTGGTAACCGTCTGGTGTGCGCACACACACACACACACACACACACACACACACACACACACACACACACACACACACACACACACACACACACGCTGACTCAGGCTCAGTGTGCCATTGAGGGGATCAGATCATGTAGTGTTCTGCTGTGTGATGTCAGATGGACAAAAACACATGTACCATAAAGACTCGAATATTAGCTCAGGTGTTTATTATATACAACGTCAGAGGAAACAGGATGTTTTATTGTGCATGTTTTGAGACTGAGAGACAAAGTTTCTCCAGTGTAAATAAACACGTGTAGGGGTTCCTCGTATTAAATCTCTGAACAGTCTAAAAGTTTGATTTTCTAGGCTGATACAGACAGAATGAAGGATGTCATCGTAAATGTCTGTTTATGAGCTGAAATTACAGCAGGGAAACAAAAGAGCTATTAAACCACATTTCACTGGCACTGCAGTTTGATGTCTAATCTTTTAACACTGTCTAGTACAGATGTTTATGTTCCTGATCACACAATTAACACAATTTATTTTAGATCTCTTTTTTCCACTTTAACGGAACCTTCCTTGTATGTTTGCACAGGGCGGCAAATGAACTTTGGATTCTTGCCTTAAATATGACTTTTGCTATGACAAAAGGTGTTTGAACAGTGTCTTTTCAAGCTTGCAGACTGATTAATTCTCACCAGAAGTACATCAAACTGACAAATGATGTTCTTCAAATGTGTCTGCACTGTGTCACTCAGGCCTTAATATATGTGAGTGTCTGTGTGTGGTGTGTGTTCCCAGAGAAATGTTAAGTGGTTAATTGTGCTGTGATCCTTGCAGTACACTAGACTGCAAAAATAAACTGAGCAGCGCCGTGCCCACTGGGCTCCTCTGCTTTTAGCTGGCAGCACAAAACAGATGCTTGGTGGAAGAGCTGGTAGTGGCTCCATCTGTACCTCTGAGACTATGGAAAGCCTGATTGAAGTGCAGCGCTGTTTTATGAAAAGTTGAAATGTTTTTTAACTTCTAGGACTGGGTGCTCTGCGCCCAAAAATATGCTGAGCTCTCAGCACTGTCATGAACATAAAACAACAAGAAACCAGTACTGAAAGGAGAAGGCCCCGACGGACACAAAGTCCATGATGGAAGGAGAGGGAGAAACAGATTGGGATCGCAGTGAGAAGACAAGAGAGAGAGAGAACAGGGAAAGATGGCAGACGTACAGGATGTGTGTTATGGATTTTACTAAGCCATGGCCATAGGCACAGGCAGTATGCAGACATTCACTATCACAACCACAGAGAGATCATCAGTGAGGTGTGATGGTGCCACTGCAAGGAGCCAGAGACAGATATGCACATAACACACGGGTCAGAGAAGGGAAAATGCTGGTGTTTCTGATATTTAGCTCCATAAAACACGCTGGAATGAATGTAAAGCTTAAGAAAAGTAAAACCGAGGAGCAAAGAGGAGACAGGATTGGAAAGATTAAGAGGAGAAAATGGAGATGGGACGAGCAACGAGGCTGAGATGAAACTTAAAGAGATGGAGAGAGAGAGAGGGAGTGAACAGACAGGCAGATAGAGAGAGAAACAGACAGTCATGGTGGAGAAAGATGAGGTATGCTGTCCTCTCAGGGTCATAAAGGTGGTGAATGGGGCCAGAGACTTAATGGGATGGAGAAACGTTGTGATTGGCTCATTACTGTGATGGAGCACGTTGCCACGACAATTGGCCTTTTCACCCCCTCCCCACCCTTCCTTGCACACACTACTTTTCTATGCACCACTGCTCCTTGAACTGCAGAAGTGTGTGTGTGTGTGTGTGTGTGTGTGTGTGTGTGTGTGTGTGTGAGAAAGAGAGAAAGCGCACACTAATACAGTTAAAGTCAAACACTTGCCTGTAAAGTACCTCCTGCAGTTCAGATAAACACTAAAACACTTTATGCTACAAGGTGAAAGCATAACTCATCTCCTTCCACATCTGTCAAGTAGCACTTGGCAAAATTACCGCAGTATCTCGCATCTCTGTTACAAGAGATCTCTCTCAGAGACTCCATGTTTAAAACACACAATTTATTCAGCTGGACTGGATCATTTTGCTTTCACTGAAGTATATTTTGGTGTTTTTATTAACCTTGTTCCACTCAGAGAAAATCAGCGTAGAGGAGAACAATGTTCTCAGTAGGATTTCCCATTAGGCATGATAAATGAGCGCACATCATCTCTGTGCCACCAAGCCAATCTGTTTTCTCTCTCTCTCTCTCTCCTAACCTTACTACCAAGTCATTGTTCTTGAGTGGTGTGAAAATGAAATAGCTATCAAAACTTCAGTCGACGTTTTCTGTCCTTTTTCCTCTTTCTTTTCTCTCTGTGACTTTGCTTCTTTCCCAATCTCCCATAGTTTCTTAATCAGTCTATGTTTGTGCTCCCCTCTCAAATGTTTTCCGTCTCTCTGCATCCACAGCGGCGCAGAGGCAGCGGGGTCTTCTGTGCAAACTGTCTGACCACCAAGACGTCGTTGTGGAGGAAGAACGCTAACGGAGGCTACGTCTGCAACGCATGTGGTTTATACCAAAAACTGCATTCGGTAAGTCACACTCAGACGTGTACAGGTGCATGCAAACGCCAGCTGTGTGTTTGTGGACATTTTTCTACACAAACAGTGGTGAGGTAGAGAGAAATAGTCGTACCAGATGTGGTACATCAAGGGTGCTCTCACGGGTCCCGATGATGCAGGATGACAGTCAACCAAACTGACCAATCAGCGAGCTCCCTGTCAGTGTACATAACTTCATGGTCACGCCACAGTGCAGGTGTGAAAGCACCCACGGTGTCAGTGCCTGTGATCCCCTTTTATTGTAGTTTTCTTTCAAACTAATTAGAAGTGAGACAAGAAAGAAGCTTTAAATTTCAAAACCACTTTATTAAACGTAGAGCGATAGAAAGGAAACTAATACGGACAAGTGTATCATCACACAGGAGTTCATTTGCAGTGCTGAACTCCGAACCAGCCATGAGAGACCGACATGCGCTCACTCCATAAAGGTCGTACTGGATCAGGAACGCAGTACTTTGGACTATTTTGTAGACTCTGTGCAGTGTTTCAGTACATCCACGGGGTGGTTCTGACCACTAATTATCATTCCTCCTGTTGGCCGATTAGCATATGAGGCAAATTAAATGGTGCATACTGCAGTAAAATTTTTGTGTATATTCTGTGAATCCCACTGTGAAAGTAATATTGTGAATAAAGTATATTTGATTTGGTGGGTGCTGGGAGTTACAGACCATTTCAGCAGTCACAGCGAGTCAGTTCCATGGAGTGAGAAATATGATGGAATGAATCAACTTTACCATCTAAGCCTGGGGAAAGTCTATGGAAATCCCAAATTTAATTAGACTGCATGAATTACAGATGAGATAAAGAGCCAGCCTGGATTTTAGTTGACTTCAGAATATGGAGCTCTCTCACCTCAGATATGTTTTTATAGAGCTTACGCCAATTTCACACTTGAATATACCTATTTAACCCAAGGGTTTACAAATATTATCAGTGTGAAACAACCCCTCAGGCCTTGATGCATATACTGTATGCGATATGCCAGATTCATGTTCACATATTGCATTTTTAAACTCTGCTTGTAAAGTGCACAAAATTGTTTGAGTGTAGTAAATCACAGTGTTAATAAATGCATCAGGGGGTTGACTGTGTTACAACCCAGAGCACTGTGCTCCAATTATCGAATGGATCTTTAAAGACCTTTTAGAGGCTGACAAGCTGTAGCAGTTTACTCCTTCCTGCCCCTGCAGTTGTCCTTGGTTCAACCCGTTCATCTCATCTGCCGCTCCAATCACGTTCCAGCCCCCTCTTCTCTTGACAATCTTCACGACAACCGTATTTTATATCCCATAATAAAAGTTTTATACGCTCTACACACATTATTAGAGAGGATAGCAGCTAGTAAAACACTTCAGAGTGAGAGAGGGTAAGGCAGAGTTATGAATAAAGAGGGAGGAAAAAGGTAAAGGGGGGGGGGGGCAAAAAAACAAAGAGAGAGAAAAGGGAGGAAGACGAAGAATGAGGAGATTAAGGTAAAGAGTGAGGTCAGAGATAATGAGGGGGGGGTGTCTGAAGAGTGAGAGACGGAGAGATTAGGGGAGGATGCAGAGGGGACATTCAAGAAGGGGAGGAAAGAGATGGAAAGACAGATAGATAGAGGGAGAATTATGTATACCAGCAGTAACTCAGCCCAGGCGATCTATCAAGCCAACCCCACAACCATAAAGGCATACAGCATCACAGATAGTGTGTGTGTGTGTTTATTTGGCCATTTGAGTGTCTCACACAAGGTTGCAGATACGGAAGTGCTGTGAATGGCGAGCATCTCACTTTTTATGTACATGTCCAGTTAATTAGGCTGCAAAATATACTGTGGGAATTAAATAAACGAATAAAAAACTGACTCCTCTATGAAGCTACAAGAAGCTGTTTGGATCCCAGAGACCAGTGATCCACACTGAAGCACATCAGACATCGCGCAGGTCCACACCCTGTGACCGAGACACTTGAATGTAAACTAGCGAGGTAAAGAGGAGGAGGGCGTTCAGAGGCAGACAGGGAGGAAGAGCAACGAGGCAGAGGCTCGAGCGAAGCATGTTAAATTTCTTTCCAAAGCAACAGCAACAGTGAAAGACCGAGAGAGTGAAAGAGGGAGACAATAAAAGAGAAGAAGCATGCATGCAATCCCACAGTACATACGAACTGCACAGACTCCACCAATCACACGAAACACATACACAGCAGATGTCTTTTAGTGGCACACTCGTGTCCATTAAGCGCACACTGAAAAATCAAGTGTTTATAGTCGTCATACTGACTTCACTTAGTGAGAATGGATCAAATCCTGCTTAGAATTGGTATTTACTGCAGCATGGAACTGGGGCACAGCTTTGGACTGGTTCCACCATGGGGGTCGCTGTTTCTTCGCTCTCGCCTTTTTTCTCCAGCCGCCCTCCTCCCGTATTCCCCTCCCTCCCTCCTTCATCTCCTCCTATTCGTTTCATGTCCCCTCCCTCTACCTCTTCCTCCTCTGCTCACCATATATCACCCCCCCCCCCCCCCCCCCCTCATTTACCTCATCTCCTTCGTGCCTGTCTTCCCCTTCCACTCTTGTCTTTGCCTTTTCCTCTCTTATTCTCCTCACTCCTCTTTAGCTGGAAACACAAAAGCTGAAAAGAATAAGAGAAACGTCAGCTGACAAAGAAGCTCAATACGAGCTGACACGATGGCTGACATTATGTTGTTAATGTGGAAGCTGTGGAGGCACGGAAGGATCCAGGTGTCTCAAATGGGCGCTGGTTCATTGCTGTAAATGACTCTTTTCTCCTTAAATAATCTGAGTAGCAGCTATACATCGCACACTGAGGCTGACACTGCCTTTGACCACGGCAAACACACACACACACACGAGCATGCTATTATGCACAGGCCTTTAGAGACACACATTGTCAGTCGCAGACATGGAGCTATCCACACATACACAGAGGGATAAATCATTCTAAGGGGATCCCAGCATAGACGGAATACATTACAAAAGCTTGAGCACTTTATTGCTTTTTTGCTTTAAATAGAAGCCTTTCATCTCACCCCCTTAAACACCTCTTTCTTCATCCATCTTCCTCCATCATATTTTTCCCACTGTATTGTCCTTCACTACGCATCTTTTCATCTCCCACCATGTATGTCAAGAGCCCCACATTGCTTTAAGACGCACAGTACAGACACAGCAGGGGTTTCTAGAGACATTCAGGAGTTACATATAGGCACGTATAGTACATGGGCACAAAACGAGGCTCTTTTCTGTGCCTGAAGCCCAATAAATCCGACCCGTGTACAGTGTAAATTTGAATAAGCTAAAACTTTTCTTGATGCTTGAAAAGCTCTTCCCTTTTTGCCACTCAAATCTGACTTTGTTGTCAGTTAATGCTGTGTGGAGGTCACTTTTTATGATGTGTATTTAGAGAGGAGGCTTCATTGAAGCCAGTTCTTTAATAGTGAAAGGATAGCAGACTCATTACTTTTGAGTTGAAGTGTAAACACTTTAAAAGACACTTTAAACTGTGCAGTTTATTTAACTTCCAGGAAAGAAAATATTTCGCTAATTTGTCTGGAAACGTTTTTGACTGTTTTGATCTTTTTTGGCATTTACTTCGGATTGAAACATCAGAAAAGTTTCACCAATCATCAAGCAGCTTACTTTATTAACCCCATTGGGAAAGCGGATGGAAAGGATGTTACTGAGCACTTTTTATTCGATCTAATTCAGCTTTTTCCTTTTCGACCCAAAAAACGAGTTTCTCTCGGCTCATAAAACCTGTTTCTGTCCTGTAAATGTTTTTTGATTGTATAGTTTGTCGTGCTTTTAGTGGGAATGATTACTTGATGAGCAAGTGGATAAGACATTAATGAAGGCACATGTTTCTTATTTCAGTGAAGTGAAAGTTGAGTCTTAAAAACAAACTTCATTTACATCAGATGTAAGCACTCCCCCTTGTGGTAAGGGCAAAAACCGCAGTCTTAGGAGTGCTGAATAGTTTTAGCATGTTCAAACAAGCAATTAATTGGTCCTAAGCTCAAATAGATATTTTGCATTGTACTCAGCTGTAACATTTTTTTCTAATAAGGTTAATTTAATATCATCATGGTCAAATAATGCCAAAATGTTGTCTAACCCTTTTTTTTCCCTTTTCTCGTAGACACCCAGACCTCTGAACATCATAAAGCAGAACAACGGTGAGCAAATTATCCGACGGCGAACCCGAAAACGCCTCAACCCTGATTCCCTGTCGTCTGAAACCCCCGCCCCCAAGCAGCAACGCATCACCAGCGAGGAGCGAATCAATGGCGAGGAGTCCGACAGAAGCGGCGCCTCCATGAAAAACCAGCAGCCGTCCCCTCGCTCGCGCTCGCCCAGATCCACTCAAGCCTTCCTAGCCAATCAAACTTTGGAGATCCACCGGCGCATGCCTCCTCTGCTCCTCCCTTCACATCCCCCCTCCTCATTGGTACCTGAAGGCAACGGGGGCATCACTGAGGGAGGAATTATATCAAAAATAGAGGGAGGTAAAGGAGGAGGGGGATCAGAAAGAGGCAGTCCGATTGAAAAGTACATGCGTCCATCCAAACCGTCTAGTTATTCGCCTCCTGGTTCGCCCATTGAAAAGTATCAGTATCCCCTTTTCTCCTTGCCTCTACCATTAACCCTCTCACCTGATTTGACCCCCGAGTCAGACTGGCTCAGATTCTGGACCAAGTATAAGATGGCAGCCGCCTCTGGGGTTCCTGGTAGCATCAGTAATCTAAGCAGCCCTGGTAGCCTTGGAAATAACGCTCACTATCTTGGTGCCATGGTGACTCCAGTCCAGCATCCTCAGCAGAGCTACACGGTGCCTTACTGCGCCTCTCCCTACTCTCCTCTCCCCCCTCCTCCAGCTCCTCCTCACTATCCTCCTCCTCCTCTCCATTCCCAAACCTCCTCATCCTCATCATTAGAAAATGATGCTCCTTTGGATCTTGCAATAAGACAGAGAGACACAAGCGCTGCAAATGCACACGTGTCGACGAACGGCGCGGAGAGAAGAAGGCAAGAGTCGCCACTGGCTGAGAGGTTGAGAGAGAACTGGAAAGGGGAGAAAGAGGAGGGGGAGAGGACAGATGGAGGGAACCAGAAGGAGGAGATAGGAAAGGAAGACAAGGATCATTTGACAAAAAGTCGGTCAAGTGTCCCATCGAATCGCGCGATGGTGGAAGTGGCTACGCAGGATGACCTGAGCAACCGTTGCGTCCACTGTGGGATCTACTTCCTAGATGAGGTCATGTATGCCCTGCACATGAGTTGCCACGGTGACCGGGGACCATACCAATGCAGTTTTTGCCTCCACGTGTGTGCGGATCGTTACGATTTCACCACACACATACAGAGGGGCCTGCATAGGTACACAGACAAAACGTCGCAAAACAGGGGTCACACGCAAGACGGCATAATTCAGAACGTCACGACGGCGTCGGAGCGCGAGAGTCACAATGCGACGCCAGAGGAAAAAGGTGACCACAGTGAGGTCACAGACGAAAGCAATGATGTCGAAGGAGCTTGTCAAGACGACCAAGCAAAGGAAGTTACAGGCAATGATGCCACTGACAATGAAACGGGAGTTGAAAAGGAGGTAGCGGGAGATGGTCATGAGGTGACAAACCAGGAACTGGGAGACAAGATGGTGTCAGACAGTAGTGATGCCATCACAGAAACCACAGAGGTCACAACTGAGTCTAAAAACTTAGACGAGAACACAGAGAGTAATTAATCTGATGCCTGTGACTCACACAAACCTTGAAGAACGTGTTTTATTGGATGAATAAGCTGTTACGTCTCCATGTTCCTGGAGGCTAGCTCATGTCAAAATGGGCCTATCCTGGGCACTAAATGGAACACATCCTTATGCTGGAAGCACTCGGCTGTCAAAATGGTCAAAAATCATTGTAGGCTCCCGCTGAACTGCTGCAGGGACAGTTTGGAGAAATAGCCTGAACCCTGTGTTGAGTGACGGTCACTTGACAGCTCTGTGGCAAGTATTCAACAACAGAGTCCGGGCATGCAGCTGAAATCACCTTTAATAAACAGCCACTTCATGTGCTTTCCAAATAAGAGGATTGGAAGCTTGACTGAAAGTTGGACTGGTCTCATTTAGGATGAGTTTGAGGAGCTCAGCTCTTGCACAGCCACCATACAGCAGAGCAAAAAAAGAAGAAAAAAAGAAAATGCTACAAGCGAAACACTTTAACTGAACTGAGCTGAGCTGGTCTGCACCATGCTATACTGAACCCCGAGCTGGTCCAGCCCAGTCTGATGCATCATTCATTATCTTGGTACAACCAGATGTGATCTGGTTAGAACTGCTTTGTTCTGGTCCAGAGCATGTTTTTGACTGTTTCACCGCTGTGCAAATGGATCCAAAACCAAAACTTGTTTCGACTCTTTGAAACTGGTCAGTGTTAAACCAGTTTGTTCCGGCTCAGCTGGTGTTACCTTGGTACAAAAGGATCAGTCGGTTTCTCTCGCGCCCTGTTGTTTCTGAAACTGTCAGTGCAAAATCACCACCGCTGCAACACGGCCCACGACGGGACACCGGCTGGGTTTGATCTGACGGGGACTTTTTGAACTGCTTAAAACCAGTTTCAGCTGGTTAAACCCGGTGTGATTCCGGACCGAAGTGTTCTCTTCATCCATTCGGATCGAACCAAGTGACATTATTTTTTACCTTCCTCCGTGCCATGATACTAGCTACGTGCCTGGCTGCCTGCCTAATAGAAAAACCATCTATTAACCTGCTTAACATTTATATTAATAATAATAATGGTAATAATAATTATGATGATGTTATAGTACAAAACATGCAATTTGCTACACTTTCCTATATATAATATGTTATTTTGTAAAGACAAATAATGCTTTTTTGCAGGAAATGGTACTATAAAAATTAGTCTTTTTGAGTTTTTTCTTTTTCGTTTTTGAGCTATTTGTTTGTGTTCTTATGGACACTTGTTACATTGATAACAGCCGTCTAACAGAAATGGTACAGCAGAAGAGGGGGTTGTGTGTATGTGTGCATTTGTGTAATTGCTTTTGTGTGTGTAAGGATCAAAGGATGTGTCCGTCCCCAAACGATGATGTAAAATAATGAAGGCTTGCGCTCGGTGTTTCAGTCCTCAGGGGTCACACGTGTTGCACACCAACCCACCTGTTTCATAGCATGTGACACATCATTTTTACATGTTAAATGGTCTAATGGTTTTAGCATGTTACATGATTTTCTCTTATATATATGTATATACATATATATACATATATATATGTGTGTGTTGTTATCATGCTCTTTATGTGTAAACAGGTCAGAATGGTCTTAGTATGTAACTTTTTTTTCTGTATGTCTTTCACATGTTAGGTTACACGGTTTTATAGAGAGACTTAGGACCTTAGGGAGATAACCCCTAAATTTTATCATAAGGATCAATTACTTGGGTTAACTGTATCAACTTTTGCTCTGCATTGAGTCTGCAGAGCTTCTTGCAGACAGTGTTTTATTCAGCCTATCATGTGTCTGAGAGTTTGGTAGGTTACGTCTGCGTAGCATGTTAGCATCGTGTAAAACCTGCGAAATAAGTTGCCTTTTCTATGGATGGGAACTGTTACATGTTAGACGGAAATATTTCTGGAAAAAAAAAAAAAAAAACAAGATTACGTTAAGTTACATTTTATTATTCAATGAAACAATCATGTCCAGCTAACTCATCCCACTTTTCTACCATTCATTGCCCATTTTGGGTTCTTCTCAGAAAGACCCACCTGACACCGCAACTGAGTCTCTCTTTAAACCAAATGTTACAGTCCTCATCATTTATTTTTCATCCGTGAAAGAGTCGTGACAGTCGGTCCCCCGACGCGTCAGAATGGAGCAACACAGTGGCCATCTTGTTTATTTTTATAAAGAGAGAATCACTTCTCCAGCCTTGCTGCCTTAGTTGCTAGAAAACAAAACCAACCACCAAGGGACTCCTTTGAAGGAAGTAATAATAGGTCGAAAGACTATAAAAGACAGGAAGGAAGAGAGAATGAGAAAAAGATATTTTTCTATGCTTATCCAAAAGACATGAATGAAAAATATTCCGCCTAGTGCCTGGTAACCTGTACAGTTTTTCTAAAAGGTGTGTTTATTTGTGTCAAAAAGTTATGTAAGTTATGAGTCACGTCAGGCAGCAGTTGGGCAAACAGACTTCTATTTGAATTCCCATGTACCGAGTTATCAGAGTCATCCATTGATTTCAGTCTCGCTGTCTGATTAGTCAGATCCTTGTTCACACTTGGTGTTTTCAGCCCATGAGAACGACCCACGAGTGCTTTTCAAATGAAACTGGTTGCTGTGCTAACTGTCAGTCACTAGTTAACCACCTTTCATTTTTGCATGTACGTACACGGCTCAGTGGAAATGTTGAGACATGTGCCTCTGTAACGTTTGTATGAGAGACTTTAATACCAGGAAGACGTTCTCTACTGTGCGTTTGGTTTATTTGGAGTTGGAAGCTAAAGTATGGCATGCGGTCCTGTCACCAGAGTGCCCATATCATGGTAAAAGTGTTGTTGTTCCTCTCCTTTTTAAACCAGCAGTGAGATGAAATTTCTTTCTTGCAGATATTTCAGAACAATGAATTATAAAATTTGACAAATTCTCGACTCGAGTCAGAACAAAAATGAAATAACTGAACTTTCCACCGAGCAGTCAGTGTGTTGTGGAGTGCTGCCTGCTGGTCGATACCTCCAGTACAGACATTACCCCTTAAAGCATACTTTTACGCAGGAAGACCTTGTACGGTATACTCTGTGTGTTGGGGCATATAGTGTAGAGTTTCCAGTTTTCTAATAATTAATCCTGACAGTCGGAGCGAAGTGAAACTTTTCTCAGTTTCTGTTGAAATACTAAAGGTGTACTGCATTTCCATTATGCCTTTACTCCTTAACAGCCAAAAAAAAAAAAAGCCTGTCTAAACAGCACCGCACACAGTACTGAATGTGTCACATAAAAAAACACTAAGAAACCTTTTAAACTATTGGTGCAATATATTTACATCAGAGTTGAAAGTCTGGCTTATCACAGTCATGAGAAGACTTCTCACTGCTGCCGTAAAAATGCAATGAAATCAAACTGTTCAGGATGGCACCTCAGTGTCTGCCATACATCTCACTCTGGTGTCAAGTTGCAGGGATTTTTTTTGCTCCCTGAAGAGTTCGCTTAACACCTTTACCATGTATGGTTCCACTATCCATATCACACCTGTCAAGTGAAGGCTTATGAGCTGCATGCGTAACATGGTTTGCAAATACCTTTATTCTGAACTTTGCCCTTTGATTTGCTGAATAGGTTCCATCAGGCCTCATCAGGCGCGATGAAGCTAATTCAAAAAACTAAATATTTTCTTTGGCTTTACTGCAGGAAATCTCTTGTGCTGATGTGTTAAGATTGTAGACTATACTTTTTTTTTTTTTGTTTTTTTTTTGTTTTTTAGTTATGGGCGTCTCTTGAGGGGCTGCTAGCGTAATAAAACTGTTTACATTTGCAAATGTAGCAAAAAAAAAAAAAGGATCTTTGTTAAAAGAGAATAAAAGGAAGGACTGAGGGAAACCTGCTGAGATGGATAGATGGGTGCCTTTGAAGAATATATGGGATCAAATGACGCTTCTGATAAAAAGAGGTTTAGTTAGAGCATCCATTCATCGCCTCTCTTCTGTTGTTCGTCCCTCCCCTCAATATCACTTGTATCTCTCCCCTATGTTGTCTAATTTGACACCTACCTGTCCATCTCTCTTTCTTCTTATCTCTCCACCTGTCACTACTGCCCTCTGCCACTCATCACTTCCCTATTCCTCCTCTTTCCCGAATCCTTTCTTTTGTTAAAGGTAATCTCAGCTGGTAGACAGGTCGCAGGGTTTTAAATGGGAGTTAGGCGATTGTGTCATACCGCATGGAGTTGAGCTGAGGTCGGCTCAGTTACCCCGAAACTGACAGGAACTGCTTAGGTTGTTACCAGCAGGAAAAATTTCAAGCAAAGGGTGGATTTTCTCAGATTTAGGTTCATTCTTTTGCCAACGGGACTCACATTTAATAAAAATTCAACACAAATTTTCATCTTTTTAAAAGATGTGAAGTCCTTTGGTGGAGATTTTCATGGGATTTCTAGGAAACAGTGCGACAAAGATAGAGTATGTTTAAAAAAAAAAAAAAGATCAAATAGTTTTTGCCTTTTTTTTCTCCGTTTCTTTTTGTTCGATCTGGGTGCATATCTCATCTTGATGAACCACAAGGATTTCTCAGTGAGCCGGAGATAAATTCTGATGCCAAAATGTTTCAGTAGTTTAGCTTTTGAAAGAAAATCCTTCCCCTGTACTTACTGAGTTGAAAGTAAAAAGAACACAGCCTTGACAATAAAAAATGTTGCTCATGCACACTTTTTTGTATTGTAAGTGCTCTGCAGAACCCATTCCTGTCCAGATACCTTCTTTTGTGTATTTGCCAGCTTAATATTTCCTCCCAGGATGCTGTACATCTAAACCATAATAGATATTAATGCTGATAGGAATTTTGGGAGAGCGTTTCAGCTGTCAGCTACACTTCAAAAACAGGCATCTTTGGCTAGAAATGAAGTTCTGCAGGACGCACGTGACTTGACCTTGTTTTCCTTCAATAATGAGTGTTTTCATTTTAGGTTTGATGGCATTTCACATCAGCGTTTACATTGGGGAGCCTTAACAAGTGTTTTCATTTTTGTCTTTGTCAGAATGTGTTATAGAAAATGATGCTGTTGCTTGCACTCCATTTATTATGTTCTTATTGCCAAGGAAGGGACAACACACACATGCGCGCGCGCGCGCACACACACACACACACACACACACACAAAGACACACAGCAGCAGTGGTACGGATTGAGTGTACATTATGGGATGTACAGTGTTAACCATGGGAGACAAGGGAGCTAAAGGCCAGTTTATTAATGGTCAGACACACACACACGCATGCACACACACACACACACAAACACACACACACATACATCAACTATGTACATTTAACCAATATATTTAGTAGAATTTTGACTATTCAGTTGAATGGCTTTTATAGAGAAAAGTGGATTTTTTTTTTTTGATTTTTTTTTTAGTTTTTTTTTTTCTTTCTCATGTTGTATTTTATTCTGCTACCTTTCTGTATGTTATTGTTTTAGGTTTTATTTCATGCAAGAATGATATTTCAACAGCATATTTCGACAGCCAAGAAAAAGTTTGTTACACAGCTAAACTTGAAGAATAATGTTGATGATGATGATGATGATGATGATGATAATAATTAATAAAAGTAATAACAAACATACTGAGAATGGACAAGTGATGTTTGATTCATTGGTGATTTATTGCAAAAAACAAAGAAGAAGAAATGCTTTGTTCTACAAATCAAACAACACAGGCTGCTGCAGTCTGTAAATCTTCATGTGTTAGACGACTGGGTTCTAATCTGAGACAAACTGCAGCCTTTTTGGGATCACAAAGGCACAAATGTGGTGGCTGTGGGCTCAACAGATGCGGTTTTAACACAAAGCTTTCATACCAAGTCAGGTGAATTATTTCAGAAAAGATTTCCAATAGAAAAAAGTGGATCCTCCAAACACGCCTCCTGCTGTGCTCTCTGAATGCAGCCAGGAGCTCCACAGTCGGCGTATATTTCTATTCACATCTGCCACCTGCCTGCTTTTTTTCTGCTTTTTTACTCGCTTGCTTGTCCTCCTGATACAAGTAGGTAGTATATATGTTATTTATTTGTTGCTTATATTATGTAATACTCTACAAATCCAACTGGCTCTGAGTAAAATGTATGAATGAGCCTTAATCATTCAGTCTGTCTGCACTGACCAGTGTTCCTGTGCAGAATAAGACATTTTGAGCTGGTCCAATAGCCATGAAATTTTGCATAGCTATTAATGGTTCCCAGTGGATGATTCCATATGTTTTTTGCGACCCTGTGACCGTTCATCTAGAGCCACACTAAGCTCTGACTTTCTGCATGATCAACACTTTGTTCCGTCACAAGGGAACTTGTCAGCTAATGACATTTGCTGTGGACATTCATGGCTGTCAGAGGATGAAATTGTAATTTTGTTTGTGACCCTCTGACCTTTCCTTTAAGACTGCCAGGATTTCAATTTCCAGACAACAAATATTAAAGTCTGTGGACGATATTTGAGCCACCCTGTTCGGCCAACGCCAGGTCAAAATGTCAACTTTACATGTTGTGATGTTGTTGATCAGTTAAAATACGAATGATGATTGATGCTGATGTTACTGACCCTGTCACCTTTCCTATAGGATTGCCCTCCAGACAGACTTATTTTCTCAGAGGTCTCAAAGTTCAAATGTCAATTGTGGCATAATAGGCAGCACATCATACCTTCACTATTTACAGCAGCAGCACCTCACTGACTGAACTTAACCAGAGGCTCATCTCTCACCACCACACACCACGCAGAAATAATTTGAGGGCACGTTTTAATCTTCCCATTACCCTCCTTTGGATCAGCAACTTTGACAAACTTAATCAGCAGTGTTATCTGTCAGAAGACAAAGGCTGCTAATCTTTGGTGTATATTATATCGAGCATTATCAACTTATCTTTGTGTTTATAATATGAACATTGATTTGAGTTGATTAACTCTGCTTTAGAGCCTGCAGTGGAAGTCTGTCACAGCAGGACGCCATTTAATTGGGTCTATGTGTGTGTATTACTTTTGTTGTGGGGACAGAAATCTGTTTACACAGTCACATTGTGGGGACTCGTCTTCGTTATGGGGACAAAAACAAGTGCCCATAATGCAAATCATTAAATTCTAGGGTGAAGACTTGGGTTATGGTTAGTGTATAGGCTTATGTAAAGGTTAGGGTCAGGGTTAGGCAAGCAGTCGTTATGGTTATGGTTCGGGTGAGTCTCCAGGAATTGAATGTAAGTCTATGTGATGTCCCCAAAAGTGATGGAAACACAACTGTGTGTTTGTGTGTGTGGCTGTGTGTGTGTGTGTGTGTGTGTGTGTGTGTGTGTGTGTGTGTGTTGCGACTGTGTGATGATTGGCCACAGAAAGTCAGTGTCAGACTAGAATATTAAACACCCTGGTGTCTACTGGAGAGGTCACCACACAGACACATGCAGCTGCACATAATTATGAACCTGTTCAAGGCAAAAGAGAAAAATCCATCAAATGATTAAAAGGCAAAACAAATAAAGGAAAGCGAAAACAGCTTGCAAAAATTCACGGGCACATCTACATACTATGTATGCTAGAAAGGGTCAAACGCGTCAGATGGCACATGCCCGCACACACAGAAATCTTCTGCCTTCCAACGTCTACCTTGCGTAACTTCTCAGTATGCGTGTTGTGCCCCTGCCTGTCTGTCCGTCAGCCCGCCTGTCTCGCTGTTTAAACATCTTGCAAACATCATTTCTGTGTATTGTAATTCATGTTTATGTATGAGTTACCTACACTGTTGACAGAGGGTTTGACTCTGTGTGCCTGCGTGTGAGACAGCACCCGAACAAGGAGGTGTGAGAGCGTTGGTTGGTGTGCAGGTGCTTATGCATGAAGCTGTAATGTTGCTGCTGGTGTCATGTCTTCATGTGGGTTGATTGAGATGCACTTTCACAGCTGTCAAATGGATAGATAGATAGATAGATAGATAGATAGATAGATAGATAGATAGATAGATAGATAGATAGATGTAAATTTGATCTAGTTTCCTGGCTCTTTGAATTATGAATGTGGTTCATGTTGACAGCTGTGAAGTTTGATAGTCCACAAGTGTGTACAGAGGAACAGAGAGAGAGAGTGTGAGAGAGAAGTATGGAGGTAGACAGTAGGAGAAGGAGAGAGAGAGAGAGAGAGAGAGAGAGAGAGAGAGATGATCTGGCTTCTAGGCATATTGAATATTGAATGATTCCAACATTGACTGCTGTGAGGTCTGTGAGCTGATTTCATATTCATTTTGGCATATAAACCCCTCATACAGGATAGATAGATAGATAGATAGATAGATAGATAGATAGATAGATAGATAGATAGATAGATAGATAGAGGAAGTGAGAGGAGAAGAGGTTGAGATTCATTAGATCAGTCATTTATAACAAAATGAGCTGCTGTAATATGTGCTGGATCTCTGCGTCGAAACCAACCCTGCTGAAGGCATAATTACAGCTCTACATGGCCTCAGTATGTCGACTGTGTATCATCAGCTTCACAGTGAGGTCCACTGCAGAGAGATTTGATGTGTAATCTTCTTTCCTTTACAATATCTGCACTTTTTTTTTTTTTTTTAACTTTATATCTTCTCTCCGTCATTCTTTTTTCTCCCCCTTTTTTCTGACACACATTATTGGCATGACAGGAAAGAACCAGTGTTAGCATGACCACGCTGTGCCATAAGAGGAAGGAAGAGGAAGAAGGAACACTGTCACATGCTTAAAGGATACGTTTGGCCATGGTCTGTTGTTTTGTTGTTGTGATCAGATCCCTTAAGTAGTATACTTATGTACAAATGTAAGGTGCTTGTACTTCACTTGCATATTTGCATTTTATGCAATTTTATACTTCTACTAAAGCTTCATCTCACAGGCAAGTATTGTATTTTTACTCCCCTACACCCCTAGATTTTCCTTCAGATGTTCCTTCACGCAGTGAGAAAATTCTCCTTCTTCTTAAACTAATTGCAGGATTTAAACACATTATTATTAGCTGGAAAATGGCTCTTCCTTGAAGAAATCACTGTGCAGACATTTCACTTATGAAAAATTGTCCCTAAGTATTGCAGACAAGCAAGGACGTTAGCAACACTTTTTGAGGCATACAAAAGAGATTTCTTGGCTTTCACTTTTACACATAATCTGTCTTCTCCTCTCTTCTCTTCAGTCAGGTCTGAAAAGACAGAAAGTTGTCCTCCATTTTCCTCTCATATCAGACATCTACGAGCAGAGTAGGCCTTATCAGAATAGTACACACAGACCCCACTTCACACACACACACAGATGGTTGTGCATGCATACACACATACAGTACGGAGAGGAATCACATATTCATATATACAGTATATGTATGTACACACACACACACACGCTCAAATACACCCACCCACAGCCTTTCCTTGCCCCGTCCTTCACATTAGGGCTCAGGAGTTCTTGAATAATAATTCCATTAATAACATCTCTTCACAATAACACTGATAATGGTATGCGCCTCTGCGTTTGTGTGTGTGTGTGTGTGTGTGTGTGTGTCTTGGGAAAGACTATTTCTGTTTCTTTGGAAAACTCTGATAAGCTTTTGCTCAGTTTCCACACCTGCGACTCACCACTCCCCCACTATATAACCTTCCCCCACTTTTCTAATAAAACGCATTTTAATTCTCTCCGCAGCACATGAGAGGACATCAGGGCAAGCAGTCAGAACAGCCGACAATAAAACCTTTTCCACTCTATTTCTGCCAGATTTGTTTTTAATCTGTCTTGACTACTTGGTGTCTTTATCCTTGTTGCACTCTGACTCTTTTTCCCTCAGTTTTACTCTGATTTTCAGACTGTACAACTACTACTTTTGATTCTGCATCGTATATTAAACTTTAATAGGGTTCTTGACGTGTGTGGGAGAGTGTTTATCTGTGTTGTGTGTTTTGTGTGCGAGAGAGGCTGTGTGTGTGCATGATATGTATGTGTGTTTGCATGTGCGGTTTAAACATTAATAACATTTTTCTCTCTTCAACTATCACCAGAAGCAGAATTAACCAGGAAGGAGATTCACAACCAATCTGAGCACCGCATTTTCTAGCCTGTACTATAATTGTTCACGAAAGACTGTTATTTCTTTATCGCTTATTGCTTTATTGTTTATTTATGATTTAGTTTGTGAGGGGGTTGTTTGGGCTGTGAGGCTTAGAAAAGCTATGTTTTCTTATAGCAGTCTGAAAAGAAGCACCTTCCTGTCAAACTCTTCACATCGGATTTGTGCCCTCAGAGCTCTGATGTACGCTCACGCACCATCAATGCTTCTGCTCCTCTCTGCTTTATTATCTCCCACAGTCTCTGCCTGTCCAATCATCAGTCTGCTCACAGGACAATGTCTCCCCAACAATTGGAATTTGATCAAATTTGGGAGACTGATGTGTTTCACCGCTGCATTCTGGCATCCTCGAAATTGAAGTGATTAGGCAAAACAGCGATACAAACACAAGTCAAAAACAGGATGCATCATGCATTCGTGACAAACGATTACTGTCGCCTCTCCCGCATTCTTCGATGCCCTGACTGCAGTCACACTGCACCAAGAACCGAGAACGGGCTCAGTTTCAGGAGTTTTATGAAGAACAAAAAAAGGAATATTAAAAGTAAACAAAATAAGGAAATATTAACTAAATATATAAGCAGCCAACTTTTAACCTATGCAAAGGCAGCAGTTAAAGTACTCACTGCTGGGGAAGTGGAGCTGCAGAAATATGAGCTAAAGAAACATTCAGGTGCCCTAAAACATCTCATATATCATTAAAAAAGCAAGTAGCACACAAAGACTAAAGTGCTGCATGATGGAATACAGAAATGAAAAAGTATCGTCTCAGGCAAATCATAGATGAAATGTTAATAAGCATCTTTATGCAGCGTGTTGCCATTTTTTATTAGTGCAGCTGTAAGTTACCCGAAAGATGAAACCTCATCTTGTGTTTATGGATGAGGATTTGGGCACAGCCTGGTTTCCCTTTAATAAAGAAAATGCTACACACTGGTTAAATTAGTATTTGGCTTCAGTAAAACTTGTCTTGGACCTATGTATGGCCACACATAAGAAATTAACCTGTCAATTACAAACCAAACCAAAGCTGAAAAATGAGAAGCTGGAGACAAAAGTCTTCTTTGTGTCTTTCACTCTTGCCTCATGAATAAGACAAACCTTTCCTCTAACACCAGTGGAGAACGTGTTTATTCCACAGTGCTGTGAGAGCCCGACAAAATACAGCAATGATCGACAGTTTGGGGTGATTTAATCTTCTCTTCATGCTTATCAGACTTCTTAGTGCGCTGACAGAAATAAATGTGCTGGTTTTAAAATCACAGCCGATGGCAAATTCACTTTCTCTCTTCATGACTCACTAATTTCCTCGATGATGATTCTAATAGTTCATATACATCTTCACTTGGCTTTGGGCTACTGACATTTCACATCAACAACCACGAATACGGCAAGTCCTTTAAATATATTCAAGCTCAATAAGTGAGAAATGTGAAGCTTGGAAATACATAGTTCCTCGGGGATCCTGAAGAGCTACTTATTGATAAGTAAAGAAGTAAACTAAAGAACCAAAAATTCATTGTTATTAATGTATTCCCTCTTGGGGTAACATAGCTTGGAGAAATTTACAGGGGGGTTGTGCTTATGAATAAGGGTGTGAAGGGGTCATCCAGCTCCAGGCCATGGTCCAGCCCTACGCACCAGCAGCACCGCACTGAAACAGAAGGTCGAGTAAAATCCTACTGAAGGAGAAGTTTTCAGCATTTAAAATCCACTTGGCATCAGTTGCCCCTGCAGCTCCCCTGATAGGTAGCAAAAACTCTGTTCCGCAACACCATTTTTTTTTTTTTTTTTTGATTGAAAAAGACTAACTGTAGTATCAAAAACTACCATAAAGCTGTATCATCCTGTATCAACATGTTAAGCTTCAAAAAGCCATTATTTGATGTGGCTTAATTGCTGTACATTGATCCCCTCATTACAGGTTGAAAATGTACATCAGCAGGTTGTGACCAATTCAACCAGTGAGTCATTTTTCCTTGTCACACAGTTTTGAGTAATTCTGAGGGGCCCAAAAAGGTAAAATTATATAAAGATTAGATTTTTAGGCTTTCCTACGTTGTATGTTAATGGAACAATCACCTAACTATATGGAACAATTTTGTCTACACCCTGCATGGGTAGTATGTTAAACTTCCATAGGCTCAAGTACAGCTGCTTTGGACAGATAAGCCTCACATATTCTGGGAATCCTCACAGCCAAAAGAGCGTTCAGGAGCAGGCTGTAGTGCTGTGGTGCCACAATCTGGAAACAGCTGGACAGGTTCACTGTAAAAGGGAATAAACTGGGCAAGAGGCTTTCAATTAGAAACTGAGTACACTTGATCTTCGTTTTTAAGGAATTGTGGGGGATTTAGTGGCATCTAGTGGTGAGGTTGCAGATTGCAGAGCTCACTCCCTCTGTAGGTATAAAGGTAATTAAAACATTTTTCTTTTTTTTTTTTCCAGGTGATTCTGTAGTGATGAATACATAATTTTGAATATTATGTTCCACATTCTGCCAATAGAGCCCTCTAAATCTAACATACTGGTCCTTTAGTTGTCTTATTCTTTTGATATATGTACCCAAGACTCCCTGCAAAGCAGAATTTATAATTAGTCGTTTTTACTAGTGAATTAAAATTCATTAAATTGGTATTTTCCAGAAAAGGTGAGCCATAAGCAGGTGCTCTGGAACAAACTGATTATATGTTACAGTCAGTATAAATACAAGACCTATATTGTATTGCTGGATATTAGGATGAGCCACTGAGAACCATCCTCTGAGGTTAAGCCTTTGGACATCTCTATGATGAGAGACCAACTTCAGCAGCTGCCAATGGCTGCAAAATCAGTCTTAATTGTCGTCATTAAGGGTCTTTCCCTCGGTCACCTGAAAAGGCTCAAGAACACAAAAAGGTTTTAAAGCTCTAGGAAACCTGCCAGTGGCTACTTTCCAAGAACCCCACGTCTCTCTCTTTTCCTGTTACAGCACTGCTGCCCTGACCTTTGCGTTCCCGGTGTTGCCTGCTTGTAATCTCGGTAATCCAGGAGTTTAAGCTTTTTCTTGTGTGCCGCTAATTGAGCATGTTTAGCTATATCTCGATTACTATAGAATTATCAGCTTCAGGCAATATTTCGATTAGAGTGTTTACAAGGGTCAAAGTAGCGCAATTTCTCCAACAGCTCAGTTAACCTGGATCCATTTAATAATTGGTGTTCTGCTCATCCCTGTGGTGCACTGCAGCATGTGATTTGCTTAAGTACAACACATGGGTCAAAGTATACTGACCTTTCACTTTTTGATAAAGCACTTCCACATAAATAGAATGAGAAAAATATCCATATTTTACCATCTGTTTTCTCTGATTATGACCTTACACTGATTACATGCGCAAAAATGAGACGAGAATCAGAGCGCTTTAACTAGATCATTTTAATAAAAGTGTGCGTGTAAACGATCCCAGTGTGGGTAAGCAACTGTGTCATGTAGTGTCAGTGGAGGAGGAGAGAGGAGAAGAAGAAGAAGTAAGAGGAGGGAGTTAAGAAAGCAAGTTTAGACAAAGAGAAGCAGAAAGGGAGAATGAGGTGATGGCGGCTCCCACCTCTCCTCCTCGCCCTCCACTTCAGCCATCCATTATTCAGTATACCTTCAGGTCAAACTCTCAGTGTCTTCTTGACGTCTCCCCCTTCTGCTCCATACAGTATCTCCCACTCCTCTTTCCCCTCTCTGTATCTTCCTCGCTCCATCTCTCTGTCACCCTTTCATATTCCCCAGAAATGACCTCAGGGAGGAGAGACCTAGCTCTGAAATGTCAGAATTTTATTGATTTTTTTTTTTTTCTCTCTCTTTTTTGGGGTTTTAATTATAGGCATATGCACATAGATTTTTGAAGGGTAGAAGTTCCTGATAGTAAAGAAAAGTTTTTTTTGTCACTTGCTCCTCTCTTTCTCTACTCCTTCTCCTCTCTTGATGGACACATGCAGGGCTTGATGCCAGTTTTTCACAGGAGGATGGAAAGAGGGCCACCTACAAATTGAAAGTGTCAAGTTTTATTCATAAGCAGCTATTTTGCGTTTCATTCGTAAATTCCCTTTAAAGTCAGTATTGGCTTGAGTGCGTGTGTGTATGTGTGTGTGTGTGTGTGCGCGCGGGCTAGTGACCGATTATACCCCTTGCTTCCTTACAACAGCCTCCAGTGTTGAATTTCTTTCCCAGGTAAAAGTCACGGCAACCGTGCATCTTTTAAAAAAGATTTGTGTCGCTTTAGATGGAGGTTCCTTCTACCTCCTATTCACGAGAGCAGAGTTGCCTGCCAAGACTGAATTGGAGTTACAGTACTTGAAAAATATCAAGCTGCAGGACAGCTAAATTTCAGACATATTCTGCGGTCTAGTGTCACTGTGGCTAACTTTGACTCTATTCCCGTCCCATTTCAAATTCTCATTTCTCACTTTCACATGTCGCTTTGACCTTACTTCCTCCTAAGTTTGCACTTCTCAGCCTTAGTAAATAATTCCTGAATTTAATGAATTTGTTTTCTCAAAGAAATGCTCAACGTGTAAAGCTTTAATACATCTGATTATCACATATTCACTGAGTTCATCGAGAACACCGCTGAAAACTCTGATTGGTACCCACTCACCGCCAAAACGAATATCCATAATGGTTAAAAGTGGATCACCTTTCAGTTTGGGAGAAAATTGGGCGATGCAGCGATGTCCTGGCACTGTGCTATAAGGGGTATGCTTGCATGTATTATGCACATACAGTATGCCATACAGTATGCAGCGCCTATGTAAAGCCCCTGCATACATAAACACAAGCACACACACCAGTCTTGCCCTCAAAACAACTCTTTATTTAATTTTTTATTTGTTTCACCATCTCTTCCCAAAGAACAACGAATGAATCTGCACCCAGACTATAGGGCTGCGGAATATATCGGAAAAATATCACTTGAAACAAAAGGGCAGCACAAAATCTCCTGCTAATTACTCTAACATTTAACGTCATAAATTAGCCACCAGAAATGTATTTACTCTATTAATGGTGGGCTATAGTGTCCAAACAAATGTGCAGATGTTCTCACCCTTTCAGTCATTGACAGTGTTTTTAATAGAGCATCAGGACATACGTATAAGCTGCATGCAACAAATTACAAGGGTGTGCAGGTCCTAATGCAGTTATTGTAGGTACGGAAAAGCAGTGGTGGAAGAATACTCAGATATTTCACTTAGGTAACTGCAGCAAAACAGTAAAATTAAAGCTCTGTATTAAAAAATTAACCTAAATAACAGTGCAAAAGTATTAGCATTAAGATATATTTAAAGTACCAAAAGTAAACATACTCATTATGCAAAATGGTCATTTATAACCAGCCTAAACAGGAGTTAATTGTTTTAGAACGAGCTCCTTAATGTTTGTTTTTTTAACCTACTTTATTACTTTACTTATATTTGTTTATGTACTTATTTTACTTTTCTGTCTTCATGTGGAAACAGTTGGAGTCAGTTAGTTTGACAGCTGGAAAAAGTTCCTTGTTTCATCCCGGACAGAAGAGGCTCTAACACCGCTCTGTGGACAGCGGTCACTTCTGACAGCTCATTAGCCTAATTAGCCTAATTAACTAATGCTGGTTGGCGTTGAGGAAATGGCGTCAGTCACCGGTGAAACACGGCAAGGACCACCGCAGGGAAAAACTTTGGCTTGGATATTTCACCACATCAATTCAAAGGAACTTTTTTTTTTTTCCAAGTATGGACCAATAAGGATATTTTCAGTCACACCTGGATACAAAACAAACTGGTTTGCTAATCAAGATTCACACCATGCTAATACAGGACATGACGACTTCCAGGGCAGCAACAACAGGTGAGTTTCCCTAATTTAATTGTAACTAGGCAGTACTAGTGTTGCTTACACGTATATTTTTCCATCACAACCGCAGTTTGGGGCGTATGTCTGCCGTTAAAAAGCGTTGGCGTTGCTTCATTACAAGCGTGAAAAGTGCCGTTTTTCACGTTGCGTTCAAAGGGTTCGGTGCCTCAGGTGTGTTCAGGCGCCACAGCCGCTGGACAAAACCCTCCACTTCTCGGACATTATGAGGGTGCTTTGGCGTGTTTTGCGGTTCGTGTTGTGAAAAAGCTCAAACATACTGTCCAGCTTGCGGCAGCGGGATTTCTGTGCTACCTTTACACCGTGCCGTGATCACATATGGCGAAGTGGAGTAATTGTCTTACGGATTTTATTTGCATCAAATGGAAATGCCCCTACCGTCCTTGGATCAGGACATCCGTGAGAAACAAGTCACTAACTTTTAGGGTAGGGTAGACTATTTAACATTTTAATCACATTCAGTATGAGCTCTGCTGTATGATTATTCTGTGAAACACCTGAGCTTGATTCTGTCATGATATAACTAAAAAGGCCAGTTTGAACACCAAAATAAAATATGAAAAAAAAAACAAAAAAAAACAAAAAAAACAAAGGAGATGAACACTTGTTAATTAATGTGAAAGCCTAATTTAACCAGTAATTAAATACATTAGGTGCTTTCACAGGGACGCGTGTGGGTAAAGACCCAGGGCTGCCACTGAAACTATAACTGTCATTATCTGTCCATTATGTTCTTGACCAATCAATCTATTGTTTAAAAATTACAACAGTGACAAATGCCCATCACAGATGTATTTTTGAGCGACCAGCAGTCCAAACCACAACCTTATTAAATTTAAAATCATGTAAAAAAAAAAAAAAAAAAAAAAAACCATACAAAAGCAGTATGTCTTCACATTTGAGTCCCTGGAACCACTACTTTACCATTTTGCTTTATTAAAAAATCAAGCCATTAATCTCTCCTCTGAATGGTAGCTGACTGATGATCTTTGAATCAGCTGTTTTATGCACATGTGCAGTACCCATCAGCCAGAATGTAGGGATCTGTTAGTGACAGCCTTATGTAGCTAATCAGTTATTTAAGGTTTCACATTACTTACAAGTGTCACACCACGGACGTCAGCTTCAGTTCATTTTGCTTTTGACAGCCTGACAGCCATTAACAGCTTACTAACCGGTTCAGTTTTGCACTGAGGAACACGCTGGACTGCATCTGTGTCCTGGAAGATTATAATGTCCCGGACAAATAAGGGAGACTTCCGTATGAGTTTGAGTATGGACCCTATTCTCTCGTGTTTTTGTCTCAAAGTGGCTAATGGGGACAACAATTCTGGAAATTCGTCCAGCATTGAGCAAGAGCGCTGCAGCCGTCAGCCACAAAAGGGCCGCAGTGCAATCGCACTTGTGTTGTGTGAAAAGGCTTTTAGATTGAGAACACTTCAGAGACAGAAGAGAGAGGGATGGTCTTTATCAGCTTGACTGGAATACGCTTGAATGATTAGATTATAAGAGAACAGAGGCTGTGTGATAAAATATTTAAATTCTTAAGTTAATGAAAAAAGTTGGGTGGATAAAACACACAGAGTGTTGGAGAGGTATTGTAAGGTGAGGTAAAACTGGAGAGACAGCAATTGTGGAGCGAATGAGCGATTAAAATGGAATACTTGGGTAATTACGGAAAAAATAAAAAAGAGGGACGGAAAGACGATTTAGTGCGACAACTGAAAGCAGAGGAAGTCCGGAAAATGAAGAGGTGGGATGAGAGAGACGGAGAAAGACAAAGGAGGAACATAAATTATGAAGCGAATGGAATAGCTTGCATGACAGAGAGCGAGGGACATGAATTGTAAAGAAAATGAAAGCGCCCACCAAGTGATATAAATTGACCGTAGATTCTCTCCAGCACTAAAGGCATTTTAGACAAGCGAAGGAGATCCAGCAGAGAGCTGATGAGTGAAGTGAGCAAAAGAGGGGAGGGGAGGGGGAGAAAGAATGAGTGAATGAGACGGAGAGAGATGGTGAATGAGGCAGGGAAAAGAGAGGCAGGGCAAGAGAAATGGGGAACAAATGCATCGGAGGGAGTTAAAGAGTGAATAAATGAAGCAGCAAGAGAAAGCAGGGAATGATAATGATCCTTGAGGAGTTAAGGGGGAGAGCATTAGGAAGGAGCAAGGTGGAGATAGGGTGAGTGACAGATTAGGGGAGAGTCGGAGAAATGGGAAAAGGAGGGAAATGAATGGTGAGGACAAGATGACAACACAGATAGAAAGGTGGAGGTCTTTCTTTCCCTGTCTCTCTTCTTTTCTCATTTTCTAATACTTTATCACTCACTGTCATCCCATCGTTCAAGGGCTTCTTTTTTCCCGCCTTACCTGTCTCAATGGCCTACTCTTCATTTTTTTTTTAATCCCTTCGTTCAATTTCTTTTTCTGCCTTCCTGCTTCCCCTTTCGTCTTTGTTTTTAGACATTAATTTCCCCATAGTTTAGCCGGTAATACATTTTGTCTCAGAAACTTAAAGTCCAATTTAAAAGAGCAAGGTGTGCCGGGTGAAAAAAATACAAAATGAAAGGGTAAAAAAGATGTCGTTTTGAGCTGGTAACATAGTCTATGTGTCATGTGGATTGTCAGGTTGCAAAATTCTTCCATTCTTCAGTATAAAAGCTTTTGAAACTCCCCTGGAGCTCTGATGTATGGTCTTCAATTCAATTCAAAATGCTGCGTTTGTCCCTCAAGGAGCATATTTGAGGCAAGAGAGTTTGCAAACACAAGTACACATAAACAATTCATTTGGACACATAAAAGAGCAATCTAAAAATACAAATCTGACAATGTTGGAAGGAGCTGAAATACAAAAGGATTTGTGGCAGTGGCTGATCTGGCAAACAACATCCAACACCACAAAGGCACATTATGTCAAGAGGCGTCAAAGTGTATTTATAAAACCATACACAAGGTAAACTGCCATTTCTTGTACTGTGGCTGTTGACAGTTTTAATGGCCTCAGTAAGACCAAACTTTCTTCTCTTTGTTTCACATACAGGCTAAAACACATTCCTTATGGCATTGGCTCAAAGTAATCCGAATAATAATGACAATGATAATTCTAACAATAACTTTTTATTTAGCACCTGTCAAAATCAGTAAAAAAAAAAAAAAAAAAAGATAACAGCTTACTACATTAACAAAATGCCTGAATAAGAAGGTCTTGAGCATATCTAATGGACCCGTCAGGCTGCTTCACAGTCTTGGAGTGTAGTAGCTAAAGGCATTTTGTGGGCAACTTTAAGAACAATTAAAATACCAGCATCAGTGGACCGATGGGCTCTCGATTGATAAGTAGTTAAAAGGTCTGAAATGTGAGAAGGTGCCGTATCATCAAGGGCTTGGTATATGAGTAAAGAGATCTGAAATTAATTGTAAAAGAAATGCCAGTGAAGCGTAGCTAAAAGCAGGAGTGATGTGCTTTCTTTTCCTAGTTATTAAAAGTCTGATGGCAGATTTCTGTTTTGGTCCAGAATGACACAAAGACTGTTAGTCAAAGAGGACATGTATGGGGTCACTGGTCTTCATGTGCTTTTTGGGGGGACTTGTTCAGGGTAATAATTGTAAAGTTAGGTTAACAACACCTTGCAATCGGTTCTTCTCCTTTTGACAACTAATACCAGTAATCGTACTGCTAATAAGATACAGTAAGTTACAATGTCTTTATTACCTAAGGTGACACTCGTTAAAGCAAAATTAAACAGGTTAAAGGAATTTCTGATTCTTAGTTGTGTTCCTTTACTGAGCAGCATGGCCCAGAGTTTTTGCTGCTCACTGCTCGACTATGAATAAGTTTACCTTATATCACATTTCTGCGTCGTGTTTCATTTCCTTTTTCCACCAAAAACTGACCACCAGACATCTAAACCATCCATCACTGTAGGAGCCAACAATGCAATCAGGCTCTGCGGTGATTTTCAAATGGAGAGAAGATTTCTGCCTGTGAGAGGTGACTAAGCATAGTGTGACTGTATTAATTGATTCATTCATAAATAACCAAATAAAAATAATTTGTTTATGTCCTATATTGATTCATTAGTCACATTTTTAAAATGAAATAGACGCGAACATATCTACTTAGATTTGCAGTGCTTTTCCTGCAGTGTGCACAGAAGTGAAAGATGACACCCAGACACAGTGTAGCAGATGGGAATTTTAAGTATTTTCTCACAAGCTGCAAATCAGTAGGAGCTGTTTAACATTTGAGAGAACTTGTGAAAGGTATGTTTACAATGTGTTGGAGCTTCTCTCTGCCTGCTGCATGATTTGAGGGAGTGCAAGAAAGTAGCCCAGAATGGGTTGGATTGGCTTTAAGTGATTAGGAGAATCGGCCTTAAACATGACTTCACCACTTTAACCACTGGAGGACACATTTAGGTGTATTCAGTTAAATACAGCAGCAAAACATTCGAACATTTTTGGAACTGAATAGTACCAAATACCCTCTATATTCTTTTAAAGCAACAGATTTAGAGAAAAGGGGTTCAGAAAATAGACAAACAACATAACGTTACAGCATTTTGAACAACATACTTTGTGAAGGACCTTTGGCAAGGAGTATTGTGTGTGTTTCTCTTCTTTACCAAGGCCAGTTTTTGCTCAATGTCAAAAAATAATGTGTAATTTTAGATCACAACCTGCACCACCACTGCCATTGTTTACTGCATAGAAGAGGATTGCTGCTGGTTGTTGCTGCCTCAGTCAGCTGTTCGATGCTCACCACTGATGCCGCTGTGTGAGGTGTCAGAGGTCTTTAATCACAACGGTGACCATATCACAGAGGAGATTATTGTTTTGTTGCCCGCTGAGGCTCTGCTGCCCTCCAATCCGCCGACATAGTACCTCAGTTTGAGACAGTCACCTTAGATACCTTTAGACAAACAAAGAACCAAAGGAAAATGTAGTTTTTTTTTTTTTTAGCATGCTGTACGTACAACTGAAATAACATAACAAAATGATAATAAGGACCCGTTTTTACATGATTTTGTAATTGCCATAGGTCTATCATAAGGCATAATCATATCATGGTGCATCATAATGTTATTTTTCTTAATTTTCCAGACTGACAGAAGCACCTGTCCTTAATAGAACTACTCTGAACTTCATTAAGAATCACTTGAAACCTGCAACACAATAAATGATTAAATATACAAATTTCAAGATTTCAAGATTTGTCGGTGGTTTGAAACTCCTGGAACTTTTTAAGACATTCGTGTGGGACTTTCGTCACATCTGGTTTGACGAGAGCTGCAGTCAGTTTTTTTTTTCGTTGATTAAAATTTTGGGAGCGGCAGTTTGTGGGAGCTGAAGATTTGCAATATGAGCATTAGATAAACCGGAGAAAAGAACACTGACCATCCAATCCACCGAACATCTGGTCTGACAATCTGTTGCAAAGGATGGTTAAAATTTGGAATTGTTAAAAACCAACTACTATTTCAGCTCCTGCTGCTTTGCAGTCAGACTCAGCAGTGTCCAATTTAAGCATAATCTCTCATTAAGAATTTATGGCATTCAGTTTGCTGTCTGCAGTGCATCTAAGTCTGAGGTGTGTATGTTTGTCCCCAGCAAGGCCAGGCTGGGTTTTAGATGGACTGACTGAGAGGATGAAAAGGATCGAGGAGAGAACTAAGACTAGTAAGCAAAGAGAACAGATTAGAGGGAGGAGAAGGGGAAAAAAAGAGGCTGGGAGAAGAGATGAGTTCATGACAGGTCAAGTGTGAAGACGGGACAGGAGCTGGAGAAAAAATGAGGATGAACAGGAGGAGAAGTGTACCTACGCTGGGACAATTAGTCCCACCTGTGGCTTACTCTAACTGTGAACACCTGTACGCGTGTGTGCATATATAAAGTGCATATTTTAATATCAGTGAGGCAGTTCCATAAAGATAAATGAGGAGACAACCAGTGAGGAGAAGAGGAAGATGGAAAGAAAGATGGAGACTGGCTGAACAATGTAATAGAAGACAGCAGATAAATAGAGGTATAGGTAGACATGCAGTAAGTTGCTTTCTACCCAGCCTGGCTCTGTTCTCAACCTCAGTCCACCTCTGTGGTGCTCCGCCCTTATCGAATCCTCCGCAGTGTTCTTTGCTGCTGGCATGATGCTCATTTCCTGCCTCATCTCGACACACTGAGTCGGTCCCCGCTGGTCTGTTCCACTGAATAACTTTTGATTGTCATTATTGTTTGCAGCATGTTCTGCAATTTTCCCTGTAACCACAACGCAACACAAATGGCCCAGGATGCTACGTGGGCTCTCATTTATCCCGTCTCTCCCAGAGCACTTCTCACGCTCTCGCTTTGCTGTTGTTTGCGAGGTCTGAACCGTATGCTGCTGCGGTGTTGCTCGCGGTATCACCTGTCTGCGTCGGGGTTGAATCAGGTGTTGTTATTGCTTGATGACCGTGAGCTGTCACAAACCCTCACTGCCTGCTTTCTTTGTTCTCCTGTTTGTAAAGTGGATCGTGACACTTCTCAGCCAAATGGCCTTTAAATAAATATGATAACACAATATGTTACCTTGTGTGTGTGCGCGTGTGTGTTTGTCTGGGAGGGACAATTTAGCCCGAGCATAAAATCTAGCTCTTTAAATTATTGCTCACACAGCAGCATGGTGCTGCAAAATGCAAACACACACACACACACTGACTACACACAACAATCACACCCATGTTTTACATATACTGCAGCAATTAATCTTTAATGTGTTGACTTCGTGTTGAGTCATAAAAACTTCCCTTTTCATAGCAAAGGGCCTCAGAGGTTTTCAGACTGAATGGCTTTGTGGCTGAATGACTTAATACTGCATTTATGATGCTTTGAAAGGTTGTTTTGGTATCATGAAGCTGTGACAAGTAACACAGATGACTGAAAATCACTGTAAGAAGACAGAGTCTGCTGAAGACTGTACGTCTGTCGATGGTATGCTTTAAAATGGTCATTCAGATGATATACTCCACAACCAAATCAGAAATGTACATTTTTGGGCTTCATTTCTATATTGTTTCATATTGGTTAAATAAATATTCTCCAAGTCATACATATTTAAACTAAGTGTTTTCATTTATATAATGCAGGGATGTTCACAGCATTTCCATTATCAGGTATCTGATTCCGACCACCTGATCGTAGTCACTTAATAGGAACTGCTTAACTCAGTTCATGTTGTTCTGATACTTTAACGCAAGTGGTTGCTGGGTGGTGACTTCAGTATTTACTGTATGTCCCATTGTCTAAATTTAAGGGGCATGTGGACATCGTATGTGTGGTTGGTGACTAAGAAGCCGACAGAAGAGAGTCCGGATTGTAAGCACCGTACTATAGCTTTGATTCTTGAGCCTAAAGTGCGAAGATTTATTGTCTACCTACACAAAAAACAGACGCCTTTGGTCCCAAAACAGATCAAAAATATCTGTGTTGTATAGGTACTGCACACAGAATCTGTAAACAGTGAAGCAACCCACTCTGCGATTTACAAATTGGACCAGAAACAAAGATTTTTTATCCTGGTCTCTTAAATGTGGTTCCTTAATGTGCTATTGAGAAAAGGACCACATGTAAAAAATAGCTTGCTTTGCCAATAAAGTTGTAGCCAGTAACGGAATGACATACTCACTCGATTGGTTGATTTTGAGGTAGGGTGGCTTATGAGGACAAGCTTAGATGGGGCACAGTCTTAAGGCAGCTTTGAAGGAGGTAGGAAAAAGCTTTTCTTGGAGCAGTAGTGAAGAACAAGTACCTTCTCCCAAAGCATGCTGGGTGAGAAGGGTCATGGGAGTCTGTGATACACTTTTCTTACACTGTGCAGGTCTTTGAGAAGCAAAAAGCCAGTGGCTCTCACAGCAGGACAGATGACACAGCAGATATTTCTGAGGGTGAGTAGAAGACAGGAGCAGACCAGACAGTGACGGACGTTGTGCTGATGCTCTTAAAAACAGATCTGTACACTTGGATGAGTGTTGGTTATAACACATGTAGTGTTTTCAGCTGTGACAGAAAAAAACTCCCAGTTGCCTCTTTTTTTTTTTTTTCTTCGTTGGTGGTGGATGGTGGGCAGAATTTTTTGAGTTTTGGAGATAATGATGCCTGGGAACTTTAACAACTCTCCCATGCTCACTGCTGTGCCTATTATTTTATAATAATGTGACGCTTTATTGATCAGCAGTATGGTCCCTCTGCCCCTCACCTCCATTCAGGTCAGGGCACAGGGCTGAAAAAACAGTTCTCCCTGTTTGAGTGATTGCTCTCTAATAACTGAGCCACCCTGCTGCCTATAACATCCAGGAGAGGATGAGTAGGCGAGCGTCTGTGAAAGTGTGAGTCCTGAATCTCTATTGTTTTCTGCACATTAAGCTCCAATTTGTTTGTCTGCACTCGACGATGACAGCCGGCCGACCCATCTCGCATCGATGGCCGTGTGGTGTCATCAGCGATCTTGAGCGCTTTGACAGTGGGGGCACTGGAGGGGCCATCAATTCTGTGAGGAGCCTAGAGCAGGGGGAGGGTGCGCATATCCCTTGGATGCACCTGTGCTCATAATCAGGACACAGACACACACACGTACACAAATATGCAATGATTTTTACCCCAGGAAGTGGTATTACCAGACAACTCATCATTTGAAGAGTACTTAGTTACCATGGCAACCCACACTGTAGCTTGGCCGAGGGGCTCACAGGGAAATAAATGATCACTCTGTGCTGGTGTGTGTTTGTTTGTTCGGAGGAGATATCAATGAGGAGCGTGTTTGTGTTTCACATCGAGGCTGTGTGCGATATGGTTGAGCTTGTGGCCGGTGTTTCTGTGATACAAAGCAAGAGGAAAAGGAAAAAAAGTAATTGAGACATGAAGAAGAAGAGGACGGACAAAGACAAAGACAAAGACGTGTGTCAGGTGTGAGAAACGACAGATTGTCCACTTCAGACTGTGGGAATGACAGTTGAATGTAGTGGATGCTGCCTGCATCCAACACGGGACATCTCAAGAGATCCGCATGAGGCCAGAGAATAAAGCTTATTCTTCTTTCGGCAGCTCCCCGTTTGGGGTCACCACACCAAATCATCTATTTGCATCTCGCTGGAAAACTGGGCCCCACCCTCCCCATTTATCCAGGCAATTAGGAATGCATTGGCTTGTGCATCCCCAGTGGCTTGGGAGCAACTTGGGTTGTGCCCAAGGACACTTCAGCATGTGGTTAGGAGAAGGTGGGGATTGAACCGCTAACCCTGTGACCAGCAGACGATCCACTCTACCTCATGAGCTACATCTGCTCTAGTGGCAGAAATGAAGAGCTGTTTGTAAGTAATAATTTGTTTGTTTAAATAACATTAGTACAGTGTGTTAATGAGCGTCGCTCAGGGGCTCAGGCTCTGTCATTAGAGGTTCAATTGGGCCTAAGAAGTCCAGGAAAGGCAGTGTTCCTCATAAGAAGCACACACCAAATTTCTCAGCAGGAATACAGTAGATGAATTCACAATCTTTCATTAAAAATGTGTGATAAACCATGTGAAAAAGTGGAGTTTTGAGATGCAAAAGAGCTTTTACATGTTCTGTGACTCTGGGAGCAAGAAAATTGCAGTTTTGACTGTTAATCTAAATGGCAGGAAAAAAACGTCAGAGTGGAATCTGAAAGTGAGAGATTCTGCAGAAACATGCCTTAAAATATATGGTTTACCTATATAAAAGAAGATATGTACTCTTCTCATTTAACTGTCGTATCATGGCATTTATAAAAAATTCATATAAAAATTCAGTAGTGCTACTTACTGTACTACAGAAGAAATAGATGCGGTCAGATGTAAGTAAGAAATATGAATTTTCTAAATTTGGGTGGACCATTCCTTTGTGCTCATGTGTACAATCATCTTGATGATAATGTAGTTGATACTGCAGTTGCAGGAGGTCGCCTGCAGTGTGAATGTGGACAGAGAAGAACATCAGAAATCAAGTCACCTGGCAAAGATATGAAGATTCAATACCACTATCAGCCTCTCACAGAAATCAAGTGTTTTCCTTAATGCACCTTTTAAATCATTTTTGATATATAAGATAACCTTTTGCTCTTCATAAGTTCCTTATTTCCTCACCAATGGCCGCTGAGATCGCGGACAAAATTACCTTTCACAATGAAATGCTACCAGTTGTCTTCATTTCTCATTGCAGAGCCGCGTTGTTTTGATTAGGGCCAACGTCCCTTTAATAGAAAGGTCATTTACCGCTGGCTTCAGGGGTCAAAACAGTAATTAAGTGCCAAAGTGTTAATTAGAATCTTTATGTATAAAATAAAAGTTTACAGCTCTCAGATGTTTAGTGGGCACTTTGTCCATTTCTCTCTCTCTCTCTCTCTCTCTCACACACACACACACACACACACACACACACACACAGTCTGCAGTCCCAGATGCATGCAAGAACACTAACTTAGACACACAATCAATATCTGACACCTATTCATAACCTTTAAATATGAGCAAATAAGCCTATCACACGGGGAGACACAGGCAAACACACTGCTGCTTCCTGTAATCAATTGCTATAGATCTGAGCACAGACCCACGAACACCCAATCTCACACACACACACACACACACACACACACACAGACACACACACACACACACACACACACACACACACACGTCGCCCAAAATGACACGCAGTTTCACTGGGACCAACCCATATATACGGTTTATCTAGGAAATGCATTCATAACCTTTAAATATGAGCTGACATGCAAGACACACAAGAGACAAACTCATTCTGCCTCACACATCCACCCTGAGTGACCCTGCCATTTTAGGTGATTGTGTGATTGATGAGCCAATTGATGTTCCATATGGTTCATCTCTGGGGTTATGACCTAATGTATTGATCCAAGAATGTGAGTCTTTGTGTGTGCCTGTGTGTTTTGTATCTGTTTTGCATTTGCATGGGTATGTGTGTGTGTGTGGCTGTGCAAGGTGGAAGACAGGAGTCTGTTTTGAGGCATGTGTATGTGGGAATGTGTTGTGTATCAATATGTCATGAATGTTTTGAGGCATGTGTGTGACCTTCTGTCATTGATCACAGGCAGGGCGTGATTGGAATAATCGCTCTGCTGTCAGAGGGCTCGTCACTGAGGCATTCAGTGCCTCACCTGAATCCTGCACAAACCTCGAATGAGATATTTCACTTTCTGACAAGTGCTTTGAACAGTGCTGAAATTTAGATGACATTGCAAAATTACCCTTGATGACATTGTGTTTAAAGCTCCACTGGACAAGTTTTTTTTGTTGTTGTTGTTTTTTCTTTTTGTAACCACACTGGACTGATGTTCACATCTCACTGAGATGGAGCACAGTCGCTCAGTTTACTCAAATAATTTTCGAGTGTTGTGTGTGGTCACTGGGAAGATACTATTGTACACAAGACCGGAGGATTAGCACTATGAAGAGAAATACAAAGGGAAGTAAGTAGGCAGTGCGCTGTCTCATGTTACCATGCTAGATGATTTCTGAACCCTGGTGGTTCAAGCAGTCTTTTTAGGACTACAGTCTCCTGCCAAGTGCAGCTTGCTCCAAATGCTCACCAGTTGTAACATATCAGTGGTATTTACTTTGCAAGGAATTCTCAGTCCAGTACATATCGACTCTGACTTCTGTTTACTGACTAGATGCCAATTCCTATTTTTTTCAAAGTAAACCGGCAGCTACTGAGCAGAGATGTGGTGCTGAAAGGACAGCTCCTGGCTAAACTTTTTTTTTCAAATCAGAAAAATCACACCGGAAAAAATGTGTTTGTCAGAAGACAAAACGAGAATTCAGTGTGGTTTAGAGATGGACATTTCAAGCAAAAGCAGAAAAAGGAACAAGGGACAATATATTTTTTGAAGACTAGATCATAGTTGCATTTACTAATGACTAATTAAAATTTTGAAAATCACGACCCATCCAAAGGATAGTTACACGTCCTGGGTTTTTGTTTTAGTAGCCGTAGCACACAAAAACGTGCTTGCATTGAGATGCATGTGTAAGGAATTCAAATCTTTTGTATTGTGTTCTATGTTACTGCGTACTGTTAGGTCAACATGCCAGCATGAGGACTGAAATGACTTCAGACTACAGGATGGTTAGATGACAGAAGGGGAAAGGATGATAAAAAATGAAGGGCACTGACATTAGCTAATGCTATCTGTAGATATCAAGAGAGATAGCAGCAGACTTTACCAAAATAATGTGCTGTTGTAATTTGTTTTATATCATAAAATGTCCTCTAATGAACTATTGTTGTTTATAATATGCAAAATAGTGTTTTTGAACAGTTTTAATGCAACTCAGTTCACATTTCTACAGAAAACACAACAGGAAAGAAGACGCTGTGTACTTGACCATCCATGCAAACAGCAATTAGGCTGCTTCCAACCGATATGTATTTATATGCTGGACTTAAAACAGTATGATAGCAGTGCAAGTACAAACAAAAGTTTATTTGTTACCCTTTTTCCAGTTTTGTTGTTCTTGCTGGGACATCTGGACCCTGCATGGTGCTGAAAACTGTTCACATACACACAAGTTCTCAGAGGCACAGTGCTGCAGCTGGAGATCACTGGCCATACACACTGTAACATCGCCTAAAGCCAATCTCTACCTTTGTTTTCCCCCCTCTTTTGTTTCTTGCTGCTGAGTTTGCAAATTAACATCCAGACACACATTTACAGTGATCCATACTTGCACTTCACACGTATACACACACAAAAACAAAAGTTTATACCCTCCAGAAGTTGCTGCCTTTTGACTCTGACAGAAATGAAAGTTCAGGAGGCTTTTGAAATTACACAAAAGACAGCGAAACTAAAAAAAACAAAAACAACTAAAACTAAATCTCTAGTCACATCCATGTAAGTAGGCCTATCCGTCTACTTTCATCAGTCTAAGAACTGCTTTGTCAGCTTTAGATTTCGGCATACTTATGCTCATCTTTGTTTTTGCTGAATGCTAATATTAGCATGCTGACAGTTAGTGAACACTGTATATCATGTTACATTTAGCATTTTAGTATGATCCTTTTATTTCTGCCAACAGAAACTGGCATCACTAGTGCCAAACTGGAGGCGTGGCCAAAAAAAAAAAGAGTAAGAGTAAGTAGATGTTAATCTGTTAGGCGTCTTACCTATGGGACAAACTGTCTGTGTTAAACAAGTCAATCAGCTTAATACGGATACATAGCGTCTTGTCTACTTTCTTTTCACTGCTTTATCATAGGCCAGTGGGGAAAAAAGGGACCAAACTACTTTAATTCATATTTTAAACAAATCATAAGTAATAAATGATGCTGACACTAATAGCTTACCTCGCTTGCCTTCTTGCTTCTGTAAAATGCTGGTTAATGCTTGCCTGTTGATGTCGCAGCTCTTAAATTTTGTCATGCGCATGCTCTAGAATAGAGTTGAAATGCATTTTAGGGAATTTTAAAAGGAATGCAAACACCAAGGTGAAGGAAGAACTGCCAGTACAGTAGGTCCATTTGGGAAGGTGGGGACAAGAAACCAGGCTGGGACGATGCAAGCATTGCTGATTCGCTTCCAGACCACATCTAAACATCTTTTTATGTTTCTGTCAGCATGTGAGGATGTCAGCCATGTCAGCTCTTACACATGTTGCTGCCTCAACTGTCAACAGCCCGGGAAAAGGGAACTGATAAAAGAGAACTGATGGCTTTGGAATGTAAATAGGCGTGGAGACTGGTGGACTGGTAGCATCACCCACAAACCAGCAAGTAAATGAATGGCTTGTATATGTAAGACAAGTGATTTATACTGCAGCTGTATGTCAGTTAAGCATTAACGCAGTTCTGTTGTTGGTGCAGGTTGATTTGGTGATGATGTTTTGTACTGAGGTTGAAGATATAGCATAGCATGATGCAGTGATTTGAGAATAAAACTTTACCTGCATTTATCTGCGTTAATCCACGACAATTTTTACATACCTAGAAGGGGTAGACTCGCTGACTAGAACTGCAACATAATCGATCAGTTATCAATTATGGTTTTATAATTGAGAGAGTGTTTTGCGCTGTAGCTTACATGTCATGGACAGACAGTGTATCGTTAGTGGTACTGAAGAGGAAGGATGGTAACAGCATTTAACTAGACTGGAGTGACATTTGCAGGTATGTTTACATGCTGTGTAATGTGTTGCAGCTGAGCACTTAATTGGCAATCTAGCCTACAAACTGACGTTAGCAGTGCACTTTTCCCCAGTGAATACTTGTTTGGTCTCTTGTTAAACAAGCTATAGCACAGGGCAAGATGTCTTCATGTTTGTAAATTACATAAGAAGAAGACTTTTAGGGGGAAGCTAATGTGGTTGGTCAAAATCTGCCTCTCTTGTTTTATGTAGCTGCTGTCTGGCTCAATGTGACCGCCTGTTCTGCTTATGATAGAACACAGTTGTCTCTGCTGTGCCGTCATGAAAGCAAAAAATCAGAAATTCTTTCTTCTGGTTTCTGATTTTTCTGAAATGAGAACACAGGACAAATGATTTACAGAGCAGATATGCATGCTGAAGGCAACGAAAAACCTTGAAAGAATTAAATGATTTGTATGGGAATTATGTCAGTTCGGGTAGGTGGCTGAGATGATATGAGGAAGGGAAAACCTTCCAGTTAATGAGGTTGTGTCCGTCCTCAGAGTCAGCATTGCTTGTGATAGTGATAGTCATTGATTAGGGAATATTGATAACGCTTGTGCTAATGTTTGTTAAAATATATCACAAGTTGTTAAAGCACTGACACAATAGGTTACTTCTGAAATTCTCTGATCTAAAATACATTTTATTTAATTTTTTTCTCTTGTAATGTATCACAAATTACAAATCCCATTCCATTACTCTGGCCAATGTCATAAATATTCTTTGTCTTCGAGGCTAGAACCAGCAGCTACTGCAATTTGTCTGTGTGTCTGCGTGTGCACATGCATGCATCCATATCCATTTGTATTCTGGCTTTTTCTGCATAAAATGTATTGCATGGCATCAGAGTTCCTGATTATGCATCTACCTCTGGTTGTTACATAATTAATATTTCTCACACACTCATGCTCGCAGAGGAAGTCATCTGTCAAGCTATTTTAGTCCTGCTCGAGAGTGGTGCTCTAAGAATGGCAGTGTTGATCTGTCAGATGCCCAGTCGTGGCTCAAGCCTTATATTTGTATTCTTAACTCATACTGACTCACCTAATATCATCCTTGAAGCTGGAAGCAGTTCTTGCTTCCCTTCGTTTCTGAGTTTCTCTGAGTATAGGCCTAAGAGGAGAGTGCTACACAGTGAAGTTTTAAAATAACTTTGACTTGCTGTGACAGGTGACATGAATTGTAACAGCACTACGTTTTCCATGAATAAATAATCTAAATGTGGAGGGGCAAGGGCGAAGGGAAGAAATGGACCATAGGACTATAGTACATGACACAGCATAACAACATACCAACAAAACTATAACTAACCTGACAGCCTCGCTGACAGGCTGAACTGTCCCACGAAAATCCAACAAACATCACAATGTGTTGCCTTTTATATGTTGTTCCCAGTGTTGGGGTACACTTTAAATAATGCATTACCCCCAACACTGGGGTAATGCATTACTGTAATGCATTGCAAAGGTAACATGTTACAGCAATATTTTTCTTCTTTGCTGTTACAGTAACAGTACAACACATTCCAAGTCAGATTTTAGTAATAGCATTACAATTACACTTTCAAGGAATACATTACCACCTAGAGTTGTGCTACTGTGTCCAGAGAGCCAGGGAGCAGCACACTGCTCTGCCAAGGTTGCAGAATGTGGATGAATAGATTGATTCAGTGTTGTTTTATTGGCATCAACCTTGTGTGTACCAGTGCTGTTGATTAAGAGAGTTGCAACACTTCAATAGTCTGTTGTAGTTGGAGAAGGTGGTCTTCACATGTGTTTTGGGGCAACGGACACTTCCAAACACTGAATGTTTTCAGCACTGAACCCTTTCAATTTTCAGTGTTTCCCAAGTTCGTTTCTGCTCACTGATAAGTTGATGAAATGACTGCATTTTTTGACATTGTAACACATTAGCTGATCTCTCATGAATCTAGTCAATGATGTCTCATTGTAACTCCCAATCCTGTAGTCCCATATCTCTATACCTCTATCTTCCTCTCTTGTCTCTCTGTCTCACTGTGTTGAATACAGTGGACACTTTATTGGGCACACCTGCACAAGCTAATGTAATTCAACAGCTCTGCCGTGATTTTTTTAGTTTTATGAAGTTCTTAATGTTTGATATTAGATAGTACAGTTGTACCTACTTAAGTGGCCACTGAGCATATATCTCTGCAGACTCAAATCAAGGATTGCCCTGTGCCCCTCTGGGATGTGTGGTTGTGAGTGTGGTTACTCAAACCACTGGACTAACCTTCCATCTAAATTATAGCAGATCTCCACAGTGATGGGCCCACAAGATGCATAAAGGATTGTTTCTGTATTGTTAGTGTAAATAGGGAGATTGCTTGTCTCTTGACCCATTTTCATATTGTTGCCTAGCTGTGGTCATGTGTAGAGGGAACTGTGTTACAAGTGAATATCTTGCATTCAAAATTTTAGTAACAAGAGTGAAAGTACACAGTTTAACAAGGTACAAGGTTTAGCATCAAAATGTATTTACGGTACAAAAAGCAAAGCTATGTATGTAATGTAATAATATGTAATGTAATGTACGTTATGGGAGCCATTAAGTCTGAGTTCAGAGGTGGTAGAACAAATTGAACATTGTTACCTCACAACAGAATTCTTTGAACTGTGGTCCTGTCCATTTCGAGTTTGCGTGATCTCCCTGTGTTTTTGTAGAAATGCTCTTTCATTCCTAACGCATGCAAGTCAAGTGAACTGGACACTCTAAATTGCCCTTTGGCGTCAAAGTGAGTTGATCTGTGCCAGTCTGTGTTGGTTCTGTGATTGGCTGGTGACCCATCCAAGATGGCATGATGCACGCCACTCAGCACATACTGAGAAAGGCTGCCTGCTTAATCTTTTCAGACAATCCTTTTGGACTGGAATGCATTGTTGTAGCAGGAGACTGATCACCAGAGTCCAAAGTATCTGGACTGCTAAAAGCTACGACTGGTGGATGACACCGTGTGAGTTGGGTTTTGGTTTGTTTGCTTTCAACTTGGTGGCCTGGTCACAAACTTGCTCACTTTACAGCTAAACAGTCCACTAAAATATGTTTCTGAAATCATTTGAGACAAGAGGGGAGAAATAGGCAGTAATGCAGTAACAGAGTCTAGATTCATATTTTATCAGCACTTCCCAGTTTGACAGTTTCCTCCTTGGTTCCGGTGTACAGCTTGACAACAGCATGACAACCGTGTTAGTCCCGCCTGCAGCGCTGATTGGCTAATCATAGGTCCCCCTCAGCGGTCACTGGATTGTCTGCTTTTTCAGCAGAGAAACCTCTGTTTCTTGTCACGATGCCAGACTGTGTAGAGTCAGTCAGCTGAACTCAGTGGAGTGGGCGGATTCAAAGGTCTGGACCCAGAAAGGGTTGTAGAATTGAATTATGAATCATTTTCTGTCAAATGTCAGTTCTCTGTATCCATTTTCTCTCTCCCTTCTTCCCTTATTTCTGCACAACAAGAGCAAAGAGATCCACGTTTACCACACAGTTTTAAAAAGCTTGTTTTTGTACTGGATATATTAGCCCAAAACTGACTTATTGGGGCTGCCAGAGTTGATGATGTGCATTTCCAGGTCTTGTTTAGCACAGAGGAAATCAGAGCTCAGGGTTAAATAAAAGGTCTTCTCTGGTTAGAAATGGGCAGTATTTCAGGTAATTGTGTTTAAAATACATATTTAATTACTTGCTTTATTAATTGCTTTAACATTTGTTCCCCTAAGATAAAGGTATGTAATCAAACTATGATCAGATATTGCATTCTAAGGCAAGGTTACTAAATGACACTAAAATACAACAGAAGAAAAGAGCAATTAGCAAACACACTGTAATGGTACTGTTTGTGTCTTTTGTACTGCCTGCTTGCGAAGTACGAGATCTTTTAGAAATGTACTTACTCCACTGCTCTTAAACCTATCACTCTTCAGAAAGGCATCTGCTAAATGCCCAGTCTTAACTGTCATCTGTTAAATGTCACTTTAGCATTTAACAAACCAGCTATTGGTTCCTGATAGAGGTCTAAAACTTTTGTGCTTTGTCTTGCACTTATGCACCGCTGCACTTCTTTTGAAGTGTTGTATTTTGCTTTATTTTGTACATTCTATGTAATCTATTTTAACCTATATTTCATTATTATTCCACTTTATTTTTACATAGATTTTAATGTTTTTCATATGGCTGGCCCAGCGTCTTGCTTGGTGTGCCACACAAAGGACGGTTAAATGGAGTTCAATGTAGAGGTGTTAAGGTCAGGCCCATATTTAGGCAACTAAATGCCTAGAAAGTGGGAAAGTATTTGTGACTTGTAACAAAATATTTTTTGATGTGTTTGTGCCCACCCCCGGCTCTGGTTGTACTGGACTCTCTGGTGTGCCTGTATTTTAGTATTTATTAATTCAGGGATTACTATCAAAGCATGCATGCTTTTTTTTTAGCACCACCCACGTTGACCTTCTTGCCACACACTGACCTCTGGGAGCCTCCCTGTAGACTCAGAGTCTTTTAATGTTAGATGGCTGAAGCAGTAAGGGGTTAATTGTCCTGCTCAAGGGCACATCAATATTAGCAACTTAGCCAGGGCAAGCCTCTGGTTCCATGCCCTTCCATTTAACCTTAAAGGATTTTCACACCACATATTTTGCAAGTACAGTATTTGTCCAAATTTCAGGATTTAAAAAAGAAAAGAGAAATGTGATGCATAAAACATTGTCAAAATTTGCATTACAGAGTTTAGCGGAGTTAATTGTGTATTTGCAGTGCGCAGGCCACAGTGCCTACAGGGCCCATTGAAGCTACCATTTCCACCAGCGGTCACACTCATTGTCAGATGCAAGCATAAGTTGAGAGCAAGAAACTTATCAAGTCTTTCTCACACCCAGTTGGTGTGAAATTTAGAATGTGTGGTCAAGTGCAAAGGACATATTCAGGTCACTGAATCTGCGTTCCTCTCTGCTTAGTCCCTAATTTGCTTTTTTGATACTGGGCTGAGAGGTTGGTTTTGAAGAATAAGTTTCCCGCACATGCTAGGTGGGGACTGATACTGCCTTTGTGCTGAACATTGATACTAGATCATCTCCTGCTTTATGTATTTTTGAGAGGGGTTGTGCTTTCTGTGTTGGCAGCTGTGGTGTTGCTGTGGTGTGTTGCCCATCAACAAACGTTTTGGTTGGTAACACCTAAACTGAGTGCCCAGACACAACAGATCATAGATCATTGCTGTATTGGTTGTGACTAGTTTTGTTCTGGAAAAAAAGATTTGACATGGAAAGCTTTTAGGGTAGCATGATGTTGTGAGCAGGCTCTGAGGCCACCACATCTCTTAACTCACCATGACCTACCAAGAATTAATTCACTATGAACTGTCTCTAATAATAATAATTAATAATCTGCTTTGATTTTACACTTTCTCAGCTGGCCAAAATACAATGACATGACTAATTAGGCGATTGAAAATGTTAATGAAATGGGAAATGACAATTGTTCATGACTACAAATTCGCAATTGATCTAGATTTATACGCATGACAGCGCATTCATCTGGTGCCCGACCATCACCCTGACCTCTTGTATCATAGGGCTTACGGCTGTATTGGACCCATTTAGATAAAGCTCAGAAGACAGCCAAGCCACTGAAAATGATATTCAACAAACCAAACAGAATTTAACTCAATTGCCACTGTGGCTGCAGTCTCACCACAGTGCTTGTTTAGTCCCTGTTGAAGACACATGGACACGTGCGATTAGATAGAAGATAACTGTCTGGCCAGCAGAGGCCTGGATGGCCTTTGTTGGGTGAGCGAAGGGTTGTTTGAGCGTAGGTGGTCCAGTTGGTCATTCAGGTGCATCTTTCGTTATTATATCTTATAAACCTTTGATTGGATGACTGAAAGGTTGGCTGTTCTTGTTTTTCTACGGCTTTGAAGACTATTGTCCTTGACAAAGATAACATTATTGGAAACACCTCAACATGGCTTCAGCGTTTTCCAAGTTTATGCTGTTAAATTGATTAATGTTTAATACTTCTCATTTACTGTAATTTTATCATTTTCTCATTTGAATCCTTCTATTGGCATTGTAGTGAGTCAGACAGACTAAGGATCCGATTGTAATCCATAGGTCAGGATTAGGTTTAATTGAACCATCAATAGGTTATTATGGCAATATTATATTATAATATAATTATACTCTGTGGGCTATGTAACCTTGAGGTTTTGTGCAGAATACAGTGAAATGATATTTGGCCCAATAAAGGGTACTTACCTTGATGACTTGTGTGAGCCATGTTAAATGTGTTTTGACACTGAACTTGATGACTGGAGATCAGTCTCTTCAAAGCCAAATGAATTTCAGTGTTGATTTCTATAACGACTGAGCTCGGCTGATCCCAAGAACCACATCTTTTTTTATCATTCAGTCTCTTTTATCTTTTAATCATTCCGTTTCTTTTGATCTTGGAAAATAATTTAATCTCTACCTTTTTATGGCCTCCGTTACACCGAGAACTGTGTAGTAGGACTTGTGTTTAATTTTCCTTTATTTGACTAGCTGTGCACTGCAGTAGCAATACATTGCAGTGTAAGACATATATTGAGATGTCTGGGCCTGTTATGTCTAACTGTGATATCTTTTCTCTTCTCACATAACCTCACCAGTATCAGCTAATTAAAGTGTAGGAATTGTACAGCATATTTTTGAACACTGATGTTCTTTCCTCTTATTTAAATTAGTAGTTTACAACACACACACACACACACACCCAAGTAAAATGTGGAAGTCTTTGGTCGTTGGAATGACAACCAAAAATATAAAAAACACAAAGTGAAATCATTTAAGCCTCAGTTGTGGCAACTGAGGAAGCTCATTGTTAATCAGTCCTCACGGTTAACCCTGTTTCAAGCCTTCATCATCCCCCTAACTTATCAGATATAGCTGCACCTCCTCCCGTTCCAAGGACAGGCTGCAGCATGCTGTTTGTCCTGCTGAGCAGATCAGATGCCTGTTCTTCAAGGAGCTGTATGATATAACTTGAGAATGAAGGAAGGGGCAGCACTCAGAACAGTGTTTCAGAGGCTTCTGACCTGACAAGAATACAATTATATGAAGTGAATTTTAATTTTATTGTACAAGAATGTTAAAGACTGCGGATGCAAAAACTGGTCTGGTACAAAGTTCTGGTCCGAGGCTGTCAGACATTCTTTGAAAACTCCTGTTGGAGTTCATGATAGGTTTGTGTTTTGTTTGTTGAACTTTGAACTTTGCAGTCATTTTTATTGCTCAAGGGCAATCTCAACAGATGCACCCATGCATATCCCACTCAGCACCGCCTCTGGACCTTTTCATTCATGCAGCTCATAACAGACAGCATGCAGACAGATAATGTATTAGTAATGACATATGTATAGTATAGGTTTTTATTCTTCATCTGTCCTACAGAGTAGGTAAAAATCAACTTCTGTTTGATTGCTATCGAGAAATATGTAATTTTTTTAATTTTGGAAAATTGTGTTTTGCTGTGTGGTGGAAAGGAGTCTTTTCTCCTGCAGGGCAAACGAGTCAGACTGCAAATCAGAATAAGGTCTTATTGTGCCTCGTCTTGTCACACACCATCGATGATACCACATTGATATATTAGACTTTCTGCCTGACAAAGGAAAATGTCCATTTGAATACTATTTCATTCCTCATTAGAAGACAAATCACAGGTTTCTGTGGCTCATATTATTTCTAAATGGATGCACACAAATTTACCTATCACTCAGGTCTTAAAAGCCATTGTCACTGTGGCCTTTAATAATTTTATATTTATCTCTTTCTGTCTACTTATTCATTCATGGTGTCCCTTCTCTATTTGTTCTTCCTCTTCATTGAAGCTTGTAGGTTGATGATGTGGCCTGTGGTATCTACCATGCTGTCTCCCCTCTGAACTCTCTTGAGGATTGAAAACATTTATGAATATTGTCACTCATTAAAACCTTGTTTGCATGTCACGACTTTGTGCTCATTTAATTTAAAAATTCTTGTATGCCAGGTTGTCATGAAGCCACTTTGTGTAGCGGTGTGTATGGGGCCATTTTCATCCTGGGATATGAGAAGAGTTTCTGCTCCACTGGGTGCACCTGGTTTTGTAAAATGGCCTCATATTCCTCAGCCGTTGCACAACCATTTAGAACAATCATCAGACCTAATGAGTCCCACAAGATGACTGACCGCGGTACCATACATTTGACCCTATGTTTGCCAGCTGACAACAGACAGAGTAGGCCAGATCGTTGAGTTATTTGGCGTTCTTAAGCCATAGATTTTGGTGTAGAAATAAATAATGATCACTATTTGCCACATGAAAGGTTCCCTGTGGCCTCTAGTAGTGCTGTGGAGCTGTTCTTCTATCCCATCTTTTTTAACTCGTTTTTAACACATGAAGATACACATGCGTGATACACAGGCCTGCCAGTTGTTTCACACTATTCCACTGATCTACAGGAGATGGTAACACACCAAGAAAAGCAAAGACAGGACAGAAGATTGCTGTTGGCAAATAAGCATGCCGACTATGCCTGAGTGTGAGTCTTTGTTTCCCTTGCAAAAAAGAGAATCGAATGGATCTGCCAGTTTGACTGCCTCAGGACTACTCAGTACTGTATGAATGTGTACATTGGGTGATTTTCACCTATTCATGCTATGTTTGTGTGCGTGTGTTTGAGTGAGTGAGTGATCCAGAATGACAGCTGAATGCAGTGAGCCAAGCAGAGTTGATTTCAAGTTGATTTTTTTTTTTTTTTTTTACTCCATGCTGTTAGGGAGCTATATAGGTCAATACGCTTTTTTCTTTTTTTTTTTTTTTACTGTGTGTGTGTGTGTGTGTGTGTGTGTGTGTGTGTGTGTTCCGACGTGAAGTGAATTTGTCTTATATGAAATGTGTAAAATACTTAAAGATGAAGGCACTTGTTGTTTTTGAAAATTTCCCCTATGAAATCATACATGAATAACTTCACTTAGGACTTTTATATCCGGATGGCCTTGATGGGTCCTCAGTATGAGGTAAAACGCAATGCATTTAGCCATTTTCTGGTGAAAATATGAGAGTGTGGAAAATCCTATTCTCTGGAGAGTCATGACCTTGTCTTAACAGTGGTGGAGCAGGTGCATCATGGGGGTTGGCCAGCAGTAGGCCAGCACACCACAGCGGTGTGCTAAGGTGGAGGGAGACTGCAGCAGAGGCATTTCCCCAGCTGTCATGGAGTCCATGTTGTAGAACCTGCCTGTCTGTCAAGGCCAATGTGGTAACTGTCTGTGGACCAGTCAAAGATGTCACACACAGGAAGGGAATAACGAACTACACAACCCAGATATTGAGCACTGTGGTGATGAGCAGATCATGAGCAGGGCGTTGCTGCCAGTTTTAGCGTTCTCTCTGTACTGGGATGTGTTCAGATCTGGATTTCGAATTGGATCAGATAATTCTTGGATCGATTTGGACTGGGCCTCACTGTCCTATGGTCTCTTCACTTTTGGCTCCTGAGCCTGCAGCTGCCTCACTCACTGTCAGTAACTGAACAGCTGTGTCTGTAATATTTATTCATTTTTTTCTGGAATTTGCCTCAAAACGTGACATTGCAGCAAATATTAAAACTTGTCACAGTAACACCCCAAGATCACTTATCCCGCACTGGGCTTGAATATTAAGCTACCTAAGCCCCATGACTATAGGACATAATTATACACACTAACAAACACACAAACAAACACACACAGGAGAGAAAACATCCACTCACACATTTCACGCACAAAACTCAGGAATGCACAGAGAAAAGAGCCACTCAGAGCCCAGATGGCCTTTCCTTTCTACTTTCCCTGCCCTCATTAAATATCAAGTATCTCAGGGAGCAATAACACATAAGGACAAACACACAGAGGCACACACCCTCTCTCTCTTTCTGACATGTCATCAAGATTTAAATGTGCTGCACACTTCCACACACACAGACAGTTTTTTTAATGATTAGTGCAGAAATCTCAGTCCCATAACACATGTACGTGCACACGCTGACACACTTGACTGTGGCTCTCCTTTAGCAAGTCTCCGACCTGCAGCTCAGCGCCCTGTCGTTCCCTGCTTTCCTGAGCAGAATGCTTGTGAAATGTTTAGCCTGGTTTCAAGGTAATTACGCATGAAATCGTGTGAAAAGTGTAAAAAGCCAGAAATAAATGAATCCAGAAGGCCCTAGAAACCACACCCTGATGTTTTGGCTGTGGCTTAGAAATCTGAACAGTGGAAATTGAGCTGTTAGAGCAATTAAAAAGGCTTAAATGTGAATATTAATTATTTCAGGGAATCGTGATATGAGAACAGTTCAGTGGGCATGAGAAGACCTGTGAAATGGCCTTTTTGAGACAGCAGAGATAATGAGTTCTGAAATTCACTGTTTCTGATGTATTAGCTGTCTAATACGAGCTGGTCTCTGTATGAACATTTGAATATGAAACTGATAACGCCAAAGTGCTTTAGAGGACAGTTAGACAGGCGTTATGGCTGCACATTTAAAAACCTGACTGTCAATAAGGTTTTTCACCCACCATACACATGCCTGCAAGAATACTGGGACTCGTTTATCTTATCTGGGAGTGCAGTATTCACAAATTAAAAATGTTTGTGCTCATCAGTTTCCTTCATTTCACAAGTGTTAGAGTATTTCTGACATCTTATTATTGTTTGTATTTTTTAGTCCATGAACTGTCAAACTAAAATACAATCTTCAGGATAAGCATTTTTTATTAACCATATTTTCTGTGTTTTATCACATTGCCATAACCAGTGTTCTCAAGAGCAATTCAGCAAGACTAAGAGTGGAATTATCACTGAACACAAAGTATTGTGTTGTTTTGAGCTGATAAAAAGTTGAGGGATCACCAAAGTTGTTGCAGATCATCTATAACAACAGAGTGAAATATTAGCTTGGCGTGGATCGATGAGACTGTAATGTTACTCAAATGAATACATGAAACATAGATAAAAATGCAAAAAATGCAAAAAATATAGTTTCATGCAGTGCATATAGCAGGTCTTCGCATTTGCACTCAAAACAAAAGGCTGTTTAAGTGTTAAGTTTGAAAGGAGCTGAACGACGGTTTAAATAATAAATGCTGTTGGTGGCTTTTATGTAGTCTTCACTCCCTGGACTGTCTCCTCGTACTTCCTCCCCATCAGTTTGCTGAAATGGGTCCTTGAGGGAAGAGTGTAACCACGGTTGAGGATGTGAATCATTTCTTTGAAGCCTTCATCCTCCAGCACTGATCGTGGCCTCATGACCAGCAGGTTCAGGATTCCATCAGTGAGAACAGCTGCTCGCTGTGGTGTGCAGATCTTTCTCAGAAGGTAACGTCACTAATGTTGGGCTGCTCTAACGTTAGCCTCTTCCTCATCTGCTGTAGCAATGCTAGCCTCTGCCTCTGCACATTAGGAGACATCGCCACAGTGCATCATAGCATGGACCAAACTAATCCACGATGGACTCTTTATGATCGATTTTAATCGTTTAGTTGTTGCAGCGTTTCTCTAAAGAAGACAGATTTCAGTTCAAATGCAATCCAGATTTTCATGTGGGTAAGAAATCGGCGGTCTGTGTGGTCTTATCTTTCCCTTTTTCAGTGTTAAAGAACACACTTAAGAGTGAAATTATTTCATTTTTTTCTTCACAACCACTTATCCCTGCACTTCAAATTGTTATTACAGTGTTCTCTGAACATGCACATACTGGTTCTTCTGCTGACTGTACTGCGTCAACGTTTCATCATTTACATATGATCACCAAAACGTAGACATCACCACCAAATTAATAAAGTGCCAGTAAAAAATACAGTCTGTCCATCTGCTTCACTGCAGCTTTAGTGAACCAAAATGTGCTCAAAACGCAATTAAAAAACACCACCCACCGTTTCAGTTTGGATAAAAGACTGTACAATTACTGTACTACATGTATTAGATGAGGTTGCTGGATCTGCTACCTCCCTGGCTGTAACTATGCCAACCCTCCATTTTAGGCCAGCATAACAATATGGGGGCATTGGAGAGCTTACTACCAGTTTAGAAATTATCATCCTGCCAGTTTTTTCCCCAAAATTGGCACACAGTGGAGGAGCAGCTCTAATAGCCACTCAACAAATGCTCTGCTGATTGGTCATGCAGTGTCTTGGTATCCAGCTATATCGATAAAAAGCCGTCTTGACAGTCTGGAGAGAATATTGAACCCAGTATTCTGCAATTGACTGATATATTTCCGAGAAAATATCACTTGTCGCTGATGCTCTTCATCAGAGGCTGTTACATTGGATCTCTGTCATCAAATGTGGTAATTTTCATGGATGTTTGAGGTGGGAAGAATACGATTTTACACACAGCAGAAGTCCATGGCTGTGAGAGGCCGGCATGAAATGGCCACCAGACTGCTCGGCAAAGCAAAAGGATAAAGGCTGATGTGGATGTCAGTGTGAGGACGGTTTGGGAGCAATATGTAAGTCATGCGATCATATGATCAAAGTGGCATACATCAAGATGTTACACAATAGACAGAACGGCTTCCTTTAGTGTTTCTGCTGTTGGATTGTTCGTCATATAAAATTGATTATATGGGAATCTTCACTGTATCTGTGCATATTGAATCAGACACAGAACAGTGCTTTCTGTGGCACAGTGAATGAAACACCTCATCTGATATATTTATCTATAGTCTGACTACAGTCCGTCTTCCCCCTTTTAAAAATGATGCAACTTCACTCTCCAGCATAATAAGTTAAACTAAGCTAGCATTTGGTCTTGTGTCGGCCATATCAGACATCGGCTCATCGTGTTGTCCACCACCGGGCCTATGAAGGTTTTTCCTTCACCGTTGAACATTTATGTGATTTGAAGGAGTTGGCAACAAGGGCAAGTGATTCTGCTTTCTTCACTGCTGTATCATAGTAAACTGAATACATTTTGGTTGTGGACAAAACAAGACATTTGAGGACTTCATCTTGGGGCTCTCGCACCTTTGATACAGAAATTCTACATCAGCACCAGGTATTTGTCGGACCCCAGCTCTGCTGATCCATAGACATGTGCATGTGCAGGACAAAGCATGACAGCAGGATCATAATGGTCATACACTGAGTAAGAAGTCAGTTTGTCCATTTTTGACCAAATTACAGGAAATATGAGATGAAGCTTTGCATGACTACACTTGTTCTTTCTTATTAGGGTCAATGTGCATTTTGTGTACATCCCGTATGGTCCACTGCAAGAATAAGCGAGGCTAATTTAGGCAGACAACCCAACTGCTGTGTTATATCCGTATGACTTCCTCTACCCTATGCATACTACCTGTAAATACAATGCTGTCTTTCCAGTAGGCCAGTATATTAGATCCTTCATGCTCTGATGAACTCTGCTGTAGCTCCGCTCACCTCAAAGCTGTGCTGTGCTTGCTGTCATCATTTGCTGCTGCTACTTGCTGTTGCTGCTTTCCGTGTAGCATTTCATTAGCCGAACCGCCACAACAAGATCCACCTGCAGGCTCTAAATCAAAGTTCCTCCGTGCTGTGCTGTGCTGTGCTTGTTCTGTGTTCATGGGAGAGACAAGTCCAGAGGTAGACACGAAATATCAGCTCTTGAGATATGTTGTAACAGTTCATGAGTTGGCTGACTGAAGTTAGGTCGGCACTGGTCAACACTGAAGAGATGGCTAAAGCTCTGTTAACCTTCTTTTTCCACATGCAGTAACTGTATGGCAGAAGATTTGAATCTAACTAAAATTGCCCCCCCACACATACACACACTTTCTCTCTCTCTCTCTCTCTCTCTCTCTCTCTCTCTCTGCAATGTCTCATTAATGTGTAAAGCAGCCTCCAGGTGTTGTCCCTCTATCACACTTTGCCTTGTTATCTCCCCTCTTAATTGACCTGTGCTCGTTATCTCCTCTAAATTGAGGCCCTCTAAACCAGTGTTTAACGAGGAGGGGAAGACAGAACAGAGGAGAGGTGTTGAGGGTGTGACCTATGACACTGTATCTCCCTGGGGTGTTTTCCAGTGATCTCACTCACACACATGCACACACACTCAGAAAGAATGAGCAGAAGAAGGAAGACATAGAAGCTGTATGCACATATTTCTATGCAAAAACACCCATGTTGGACGTTCACACACACAGCGACACATAATGACACACTCACCACTGCATACAGATGTGAAATTATGCATGGGTCAAGTCAGATCTGTGCGTGTCAAAGGTAGGAAGCAAGAGGTCACACTGCGAGAGACAGAATGAGGGCAGAGATTAGAAGGAATGGAAAAAAAAAGAAACATGGTGGAAGAAGGGGAAGAAGAAGATTGAGGGGAAAAACAGAAACTATAAGACAGGGAAGAGGCTGTTGTGGAGAAAGAGACAGAATGGTAAATGAGAGACAGAGGGGTGGATTATGAATTAATTATAAAGTATGAAAACAACAAGACTGTGCACCACAATTAGCCACATGGTAGCTATATTTGATTTACCGTATATCCAAACCTTTGCAGATGAAAAGCGCCACAAACCACAAGTCAAGGTGTTCAACTGGCATTGAATTTTACTCGCATTTACAGAAACAACACCCTGTTTTGTTTGTGATTGGCCAGCCACATCACTGCAAAGCAACACAGAAGAAGAAATACATACAGGCACGGTCCTGTGTTCCAGTCACAAGGCTGCAAATCAAAGCAGCTGGTCTTTACAAGGCTGAGCTGTGTGCTTAGCCTGCTCGTCTGCGGGCTTTTTTGTTTTCAATTACAGTTAATGCAATGACCTCCAGGTTTCAATACACGCCGAAACATCTGTGCGCATAGGGAGTAAGAAATATTGGAGGTATTAAGATGTGAAAATTGAAAAAAAAAAAAAAAGGATTACATGAAGAGTAGATATGATGCTGCCGTTGCTATGATTCATGATCTACTTCTCTTATTTCTGCAATTATGTTGCTGATATGTTGTTTGGAGATAAAAGCACATCTGATTGTCGTGTGAAAACTGAAAAAGTAGCGAATCATAATTACTTTCCAAATTGCAATCTTTGATTCCAAAACTCCTGTATTAGTTGCGTCCCACTGTGTGTTGTGTGTGGATGTGTGAGCGTGATAAGTATTGTTTCTTTGATTGTTCCCTCTCTTACACTGTGCTCCATGGCAATCACTTTCATAGCTCAGTTGGCATCTGATTATCTCTCTCTCGCACACAGAAATACAAATAGAGAAAAATACTCATAGATGCACACACTGCATTATTTGCATACCGCTTCCATCTTGAAATTGTTATTTTGGTAATCAGACAGACAGAGAGGAAACATAATTATGGAACTGGCTTCCACTTAGTAACAGCAAGGCTTTGTGAGCGCATGTGTGCGTGCATGTGTGTCTGCGGTAAGTGCCGTGTTTCCTCTTCAAAACTGTGTAGCAGAAAATGTCAGAATGCACAGCGTAAACAAAATCAGGGCTCTAAAACACAATGTTAAGCCAGCGTACTTCCACAGGTTTAACTGTGGGGTTGGTGGAGTTTGAAGAAACCGCTCTTTAAATTCTGTTTAGGACAGATCTTTTTAATATTAAGCTTTTTAAGACATGTTCCAGTTGAAGTCAGTGCTGTTTGCTTAAAACATGCTATTTGGACGTCAGTAACTGTCACTTTGTTGAGGTATATAGATTTTCACTGGACATGTCCTTCTTTTTCATCCGTTATCCCACTCACACTTTTACATTGTGATTTGATATTGTTATTTAAATTTTTCTTTGCTTTTTTAGCAATAGGAGACTTTAAATCATGAGTCATTTCTCCAAAAACAATACACATCATGTCAGCCATTCTTTCTGAGTGTCCTTTCAGCAGCATCATTGCTATACAAGTGGCAAATTAAATACTTTTTGCAGTAAACAGCTACATTTAGCAGTTCCAGCTCACAAAGCTAGTGCCATAAGAAATTCCTAGATAAAATTTGATGTTTTGCCAAAATGAATAGAGCCCCCTATATAATAAAAATACTTTATATGTGCTGCCCTATCTTGGCATGCAGTGTCTCCACCTAGTGGTGGTTGTATTTTAATGAGTCTTGAGTTTTGACCCTTTGAGGCTGCTGTGGCTGGTCAGTGTGTTTAGGATGGATTAAATGTAGAGAATGAATTTCCCTGCATATGCTAGAAATCTGCAAAGTAAATGAAATATAGCAAGTTTGAACAACATTTTCGGCAAAAGAAAGTGCAAATTAATGCTTGTTGTCATTGCACTACTGGTGTGTGATTTTTAGGAGTTGGTTCATCGAGATAAGCAGCAGGTGGCACCAATAGCGGGTCAGTGTGATTCTGCCTTTGCAGAAGAATATGACGCAACAATTTCGATAGAAAGTATCTTTTCATCTGAACTTAGAGGTCTGGGGTGGGTGTGCGTGTGTGTACTCCATATATACAACGTTCATATAGGCTTGTGTGTGTTTCAGTGGCTTCACTTTCCTCAAGGTTCCTCACCTCCTCCTCAAGGTAAATGCTCAGTCCATTTCACAGACACTATAAGTAGTAAATAGTAAAGTATGAGAGACGATACTCAGCTGCAGATATACATGCACGTACACACGCACACACACACACACACACACACTCGTGGAAAGGACAAAGAAACCATTCCAGACTCTTTTGATGATGCAGCAGAAACTGTAATTGATAAACGGGCGGTGAATAATATGCTTCACACACACACAAATCCAGGAACACACACACATATTTTATCTCTAAGTGTGTGGCGTGATTATGGCTATGGTTATTTGCTTTCAGTGACAGTCATGATGGCCCAATTACCATCTCGTCTCCTCTTCTCACACCTCCTCCCCTCTCTCCTCCTCTCTCTTCCTCGCCTGCTCCTCTCTCCTCTCCTCTCCTGTCCTCCCTCCTCTCGGTTTTGACAAGGCGACAACAATATCTGTCAGGTGTCCCATTGACCATTTGGTAAATTGCTCCGTCTTCTCCCTCCCTCTCTCTCTCTCCCTCTCTCTCTCACTTGTCTTTATCCCATCACCCTGCTCCTTCACTCTGCATCTCCAGCCCATTTGTTGAATAATTCAGTATATCTTTCATTCAACAATTTGGTAAATATTACACTATCTTTCTGTCATTTACTGAATGATTTGCGCAATATCCATTTGCCAATACAGCCTCATAATCATTCCCTCCTCTTCTCCTCTCTCTCTCTCTCTTTCTGTCTCTCTCTCATTTTCCCTCTCCAGCCCTCTCTCTGCCTACCAAATAATTTCCACTGCCTCTTTGTCTGCTATTTGTTGTTTGATAATCGTGTATCAAGGATGTGCGTGTACACCCATAGACAATTTTCTGCAGTGGTGATGGGGAAATCTATTACACACTTGAGTGTGTGCGTGTGTGTGTGAGTGAGAGAGAGAGAGCGGCAATGGGATGAGCTATTTATTTTGTGGAGCACTGACTGAAAGCTGACAAGGAGTGATTGTGTCTAGCAGGTTGTGTTAGTGTGAGTGTGTGCATTTGTGTATGTGTGTGTGCATCTGCCAGTATTTGATCATAATGTTTGGGAAAAACTGTAAGCTGAAACATAGCCTGAGTGCAGTAATATTGCCTGTGTTTAAATTGCAGATGATTGGATTTGCTCTGAATTCAAGTGAAATAAATGCAACGCTGACCACGTTGCAGTTTACCTGTGAAGCTCGGTGTCTTTTAGCTGAATAAAATATCAGATTCTGGTACACTACGGAGAGTAATTTGATACAAAATAGGCTATTTTCTCTTGGTGATGTGTTAAACAGTGTTGTTCCAGGTCCATTTCAGGACCGGGGGAGTGCACCGTCTATTGAAAATTGTCATTCCTCTCAGTAAAGGCGTTGTTGTGATGCACAAAAACAATATGGAACAGTTATTCTCCACTCTCCAAAATGTACAGACACTCTTGGGAACATATGCAAGTCCACACCAAGTGAAATTAGAATAAAATACAGTGTTACCAACACTATTATCATTATCAGTACTTAAATTACGTTGACAGAATTGCCTCATCAAGGTCCTATTTACATAGCGTTGTTTGAAGTGACAGCGAGCTGATCCCTCGACCCTGAATAATCCTTTTGGAACCTTTTCAGCACAACATAATCATAACGTTCTGTTAATATTGGATCAAGGCCTGAGGTCATCTGCTTCCTCAGGAAACATATCATCCCAAGGCATCATAATGTGAATTATAGATCTGGGATTTATAAAGAAATCACATGGAATGGCAGACAATAAACACAGAAGAACACTTCAAAACACACATGCACACATGCAAACACACAGCCACGTTCTTCATAAATGTTTCATAGCACATTGCTTCAGCTCTGCCTCTCTATTGATTGTTTTTATTCTATTTTTCTGTTGATTATTTCAACAAATTGCTTTTTTTTTGGTCCGACCAACTGTTGAAAATGCAAAAAAAAAAATTCAATTTGCAATAATCTGAAACAGAAAAAAAGGAAGAAATTCTCACAATTAAGGAACTGGAGGCGGGAAGTGTTTTTGATGTGGAAATGACTTCAGTGATAAATGATCGATTGTAAGAATTGTCAATTTTCTGTTGATCGGCTGATAGACTAATGATTCTATTCATTTTATTATCCATACTGTACTGATACTACATACGTATCTCTTCACAGTATCTTTCTGCATCTTCATTTATTCTCACCATCTTGTTAAACACATATCACGGTTGATTTGTATTCCATGTGACGTATTTTTGCAAATTTTTAACTGATTCATCTGTTCAAATGCAAATGTTATTCCACGAGGGACTGCAGCATGACTAAAATATGAACCAGCTACAACCAACTTGTCAACACAGCGCTGTGATGTATGTTGAAACATGTGCCCCACATAGGCAGAAACATGAGATTGAATGCGAAGTAACTTTCACAAGTCTGTCATGTGGAATAGGCTTGTTTATGTGTGGTCATGTTGTACGTATGCACGAGTAATTTCCATGGAATATGGCTCCATGCACCGCTGACAAGGTTGTCACATGGGAGATGCCCAGTGAATCAGTCCCAGTGCTCTTGTGTTATTCTCTTCTGCATTTATTTCTGCATGTGTGTGTGTCAGTTTGTGAATATATTGGTCATGTCAGGAAGCCTCGGTGGAATGCAAACCAGCAAAAATATCTGTGCATGAATCATATCAAACTGTCTGGATGCTCTCTTGTGTGTGTGTCCTGCTGAAACACGCAGGCTTTGCAGCTCAAGTCTCACGAGTCTCCACAGGTTAAGACACACGTCAGGTACTTACCATGTCGAGAGTCTCCAAACTAGTGTCTCTGTGTCTCATTAAAAGCACGACAGTGAGGTGTCGAGCTGTGTATCATTATGAGGATGGCTGAGAATGGACTTGAATGTTGATTCACAAATGAGTTCAGGGTCTGTCTAGTTCCACTCTGCGCAGAGAAAAAAACAAAAAGAGGAAGGACACATCCAGAGAGCAGCAAAGTTCACGTTGACCGCTTTCTCTGCAAGTGACGTTCTGCTCATAAAATTTCTTGATAGGCCTCTGAAGTGTTTACTTACGTATGTTTAGTATTCAGTCACACTTTCCAGACATGAATAGACCCTTTTTATGTTTTTGTGTAGCCTGTGGTTTCTGAACTCTGAACTTCTGAAGATCTTATTAACCCAAGCCGCCAGAATGAGGCATCAGTAAGTGCTTTATAATGACTAATAAAGAGCCACCATGCTACAAATATGCACGCTAATAACCAACTAGTTTATGGTAAGTATGTATGTCTTCATATAAAGTGTGCCCGATATTTCTCGTATAAAGTTTCAAACATTTTTAGTAATTACGTGCCTTCTTGCAGTATACAAGAAAAAGAAAACCACTGTCCTCCTTTATCGCAGCTTGCACTCGAACTGGCAGTGATTCTACAAGTTTTTGAAAAATATGAGAATCCACTTTATGCAAGCCATCTCTCGGCACATCTGAGCCAGAGCCTTGTGATGTTACAGTAGCTCTCACCTTTTGCCTTTTCAAATATTCCCAAAGATGTATGCTGAGGCTGATGTCTGGTGGTTCTCAAGGGAAAGGCAAGCATGTCAGCACTCTTTGCTCTTCCTTGGACTTCAAACAGACCCAGCACAGCATCACTGCATGTTTAGGGCCATTGTCCAGCTGGAAGATGAATCCTTTTTCACACAATTTCAAGTCAGAAGGGACGGCATGCCTCCGAAGAATAGAGTGGTGCTTCTCTTTGGTCAGTGTGTAGTTCATCCTGTGGAAGTCACCGGTTCCTGAAAAGGTGAAACTTCTCCACACCTAAGTATTTCCACCCTATTTGACTGTAGGCTTTATTCCGTGTTGAATTAACCTCTCATGTGGTGCTAGGTCAGCCTGGCCTTGCTTCGGATGAAAATGTCTTCATCTGTGCAATTCTGTCCAGTATGGGTTGCACTGCCGCTGCACCAAGTTTCAATTTAGCTGTGTTTTGGAGCTCGCATGGTTCAGAATAGTTCAGCCCTGAACTGCTCTCGTTACATCATTACAGTCGAATGAAAGCTATTTTTCCGATGAAATCCCAGTCTGTTTTGAATCATTGCTGGTTGCAGCATCATTCATGGGCAGCCAAATTAAATTAGTGAGGAAGTCATAACAGATGCGATCGAGATACAGATTTAAAATGATGCATGTGTGAAGATTTAGACTTGTATCAGTTCAAATAATGTATTAAAAAGAATGAATTGTATTTCATTAAACAGTGAAAACATTATTGCTTATGGTAGATTTAGATTGAACATACTTTGTCTTAGACGTGGGTATCAAACTTGATACTGGAATGGCACAGAATTTTGATACCTAGGAAGTAAATCTCATCAAATAACTGTTTTTTTAAACCACTTGTTGCTTATGCACACAAACTAAGTGAACTTCGTGGTGCTTGTTCGCTAACCAGTGCAGCTAACCTGTATCTGCTCATAGGCATAGTGAATGGTGTCATGGCTGGGCTAGCTGCTCTCCCTCTGTGATCTGAGGAGGTCTCACTCTGCCTCTATTTCCCAAAACCACAAACATCTCCCTCTTAATCATTTCCTTCTTCTTCTTCTTCTTCGTCTTTGGATTAGGCAGAATAGACACAACAATGGCATATTGCTGCCATACTGTTTGTTATTAATGTTCCTTTGACAGTTATCGATATTATAATATTGAACGATACCCAGGCCTACTGTATGTGTGCAGTACATTGTCCCGAGTCTTTACTCCTGATGGCACAATCATGTCCTCTGTGTTTAATATAGTATCATAGCAGATTATCTCACTTCATCACAGTCTGCTCCTCACAGACAGAAATCGTTTTTGCTCGCTGTGATTAGGTTTGATCGATTCTACGAACAGAGATATGAAATCTCTCACCTCTGACTGACCTGCGTTTGCCTGTTGATGCCCAGGGCATTGTAGTGGTAAAAAAAAAAAAGAAAAAAACCCCAGCTAATTTGTGATGATTATCTGCCTCTATCCATGTATTCTAACGAAATGTTTGAAAGAAGAAAAAGTGTTGACTGCTAACAGTCAGTAAAACACTCCCACACAGTGTCATTCCATCAGCCCATGGCTGTCTGTCTTTAACAAACGGTTGGCTAGAGAGATAGAAATAAAAAAACATTATCAAGAAAACTGAATAGAAATCAGCCATTTAAGAGCGTCTCAATTTGACACAAAATTCAGCGGTTACCGATAAGTTTGAACTTCACAATATTTCTTGTTCTTTTGTAAGAGTTCATTAAATAAAGACAGAATTGACATTTCACTGGAGACTTTTTAAAAGATCTGATGACTTAATGTCTTTTGTGCTGATAACAATACATTCCTAAAGTTTTAAATAAATAATATCTTTAGAAAAAAGTAAAACCCCTCCTGAGCATGTCATACTGATGAAGCCCGCGAAATGGATTCCATTTATTTCTTCTGTTTATGACATGTTCTTATATCTTAATTGCTACCTGTGAGCTGCTTCTCGCCCGTGGTGCACCCATTTACGTGTTTTCACTCCCTTTGTCTGATTAGACCTCCTCTTTGAACTGCGTTGGAGTGCACAGTCTATGCGTGATTGACATCTCACTCTCCTGTGAGCTTTATTACCTTTGTGTGTGACGGCGTCTACCTTTTTGTAATTGTTTGTCAGTACATGTAGTTCGGCAGCCTTACGCAACTCTGTGACTTTGTCCAGCTTCAACCTGACTAGTAGGACTTTAGATTGCGATTATTTTGACAGGTATTGCAAATTACTTTTTCTGAGTTCTGTACACGACAAGGTTTTTCCTTTAGGTCTGGACAATATGATACATGATGATATGATGCATCTCTGTAGCACCACACTGGTGCAATTTGAATATTGCGCTTGGCCATATTGCGATTTCAATAATATTTTGATTCTGACTGAGTAGTCGTCTAATTAGCCAAAATAACCATAAACACCTGCATAAGTGCAGGTGCTTTAACAGTTTAACACACTTCAATCAGCATAATTAATAATTGATGCGTTGATGCAACGAATGAGTATACCCCCTACATTTAAAACATCTGCATCGTAATTACCAAACATGTCATCAGCAGGACACTGAACACTGAAATGTTGTGATGTGGTATCATGTTGGGGAAGAGAAGGAGAGAGAAGTCTGCTGAACAAACAGAGACAGATTAAGTTAAAGAGGCATCGTATGAATATTGGTAATGGAAACATCCGAATGTTACTTTTGTATTTGTGTCGGAGGGAGAGGAAAAAGAAGCAAAAGGAAAAACCAAGTCGTCTCTTGTCCGAAATGTCGACAGTTTAATATTTCATCCCTATCTCATCTTTCTTTTCCTTTGGCAAGTGTCTCAGTGTGTTTGTGTGTGTGTGCGTGTGTGTGTGTGTGTGTGTACGTGAGGGTGTTCTTGCAGTAAAGCCCAGTGTTCATGCTCTTTCGCATTACATGCTCAGTAAGGGGTGTTTGAGTGTGAGTGTGTGTGGACATTTGAAAAACCCATCTCAAGCTTTTTCAGCCAATAAATCTTGTTACAAGGTGTGTGTTTATGTGTGTGTGTGTGTGTGTGTGTGTGTGTGTGTGTGTGTGTGCCTCTCTGTCTGCGAGTATGATGGTGTTTGTGCAGACCCTTTCTACAAGGTGTACTTACAAACACACAGAGATCAAAGTAACTTACTATCACATAAAACGGAAGCACGGTGGGGTAGAATCAGCGGTTTTCAACCTAGCGGGATGGGCCCTCCAGGGGGTCACCAGATACTTGTTGTGGGTTGTAAGAATAGTTAAGGACATGGGAAGACATCTTCTTTCTCCACTCCTGTCTTTTCTCATCTCTTGGGTCTTCTCTTTTTTACTTATGTTGCTTCATTTTCTCAATCCATCGTGTTTCAGGGTTACACTGTAACACAATGAAAGAAACGCCTTTATATTAAGTGCAAATCAGTACATTAGTCTTGTAATAAATACTATTACTAGTACTGGACTGCCTGATTGTGTACATTTTTCTGTAATTTCCTTAGTTTTCTGCTGTTTCACCAATCATTCTAGACACTTACACTTAAGTTCAGTTTTGCCCGAAGAAATATTTTCTTACTAACTCAGTGCTGATGTGTCTTCGTAAACATATGCATAGAAAAGCATAAATTGCGATCTTTGTTGTTTAAATAGCATGAAATCGGCATCTTGCCATCACCATTTTTTATCTAAAAGCATAATTAGAGTCAGTGATGTGAAGAAAGTCTCCATAGCATCTGATTTATGTATTGTTATCATTTAGTCAGTTTGTGTTGTTTGTGTGTGTGTGTGTGTGTGTGTGTGTGTGTGTGTGTGTGTGTGTGTGTGTGCACGTGTGCATGTGTCCCTTGGCAGGCTTGTTGTTCACAAAGATTTTCAGTTTCTGAAATATTTCCCTACAGCAGTCAAACTGAATTCAAATGTAAACTATATGATCATGGGAATGGAAAACAGTTGGCGGAAATGCTCATATCATTAGAGTGTGCAAGGAAAACATGAAAGATAAAAGGATGCTCATGTAAAAATATTGTAAATTATTCTGCATATATGCATACATGAATACAAGCAACTTAAATGCTAATACATGGGCTAAGACGTCCAAACAGACACCAGGCATTTAACTATGAAATATACCTTAATGGATAAAGTAGCACAGTTCCTAAACTGAATGTGATGGTTAATGGTGTGTGATTGACATTTAATTGCTACAGTGGGTGCAGTGGTTATGATATCAGTAAGCTTTGCTTGTCTTCTTTTGATTATTACCTTCAGGCTGTTTTGTTCATTTTGTGATCAATCATCTTCCTTGTCTTCTTACATGCAGTCACATTCGTTGCCATGGGTGCATGAAATGCGTCAGTGTCTCATGTTGTGTTATGTTGTCTCATTGTGTTATTGCATTAAATTTTTAAAGCTAGATTTGATTATCAATTCCCTATCAGGTGAGAAACACTAAACAGGGTCCTAGTTTTACTCACAGTAACTACTTCCATCTTTTTTTAAGAAGGTGAGAGAGGCCAGAAATGCTTGTTTTTCCAAAATGATTGATTACAATAAGAAAAATCCAAGAGCTTTGTTTAGCGCAAGATTGGTGAGCCCTGCCCCTCCCCATGTACTGGTCTATTCTAATGCTGACTGCGAAATGTTTTTAACTTTCTCTGTGTAAGGTCACTGACATAAGGTCTAATATATTGCCTTCCTGTACCCCTGGGGATGACTGTTTGGCCCTTGTTTCTTTGCTGAGCCAGTTTAGCCCTGTTTCACTGTAACAACTCACAGCCTCTGTCTCCCAAATGTATCCCTCCTTTAGTCCTCCTGACATTGTTCCAGCCTCTCTTTTTAAAGACGTTTTTAGTTTCTTAGGCCCATACATACGCCCATTGTTAGTAGTTCTCTTAGCTCTGGCTATGTGCTTGATTATTTTAAACATGCGATTATTTAGCCATCGTTAAAAAAGCCAGACCTTGACCCATTGCTTCCCATCAACTACAGACCTATGTTCAAACAAGTCCAGTCTGGCTTTTGTTAGAAACACAATATAGAAACTGTTCTGCTCAGGGTTTCAAATGATATTTTAATCCATACCACCACTGGGGAATGTTCAGTTCGGTTACTGCGTGACCCAAGTGTAGTCCTGGATTGGCTTGCCTCCTATTTAGACAGGAATTTTTATGTGGCCCCTCATTGTTATGTCTCCTCATTTGCTCAGCTGACATGTGGTGTACCCCAGGGTTCAATCCTCGGTCCTATTCTTTTCTCCTCGTACATGCTGCCCTATGGTTTCTTAATTCATTGATTTAATGATATTTCTTATCACTGTTATGTCAACAATACCCAGCTTTACATTTCTTTCATCTCGGATGACCTCAGGAAACTGTTTTTCAGCAAGACCACCTAAAAGCTATATAGGACAGGATGTCTGATAACTTCCTAAAAACAGGAGTCCTGTTTTTATATAGTTTTTTCCCGTTTGATGCTGCTTTTTCTTGTGTTTTGTACAGCACCTTGTGACTCTGGTTTTGAAAGGGGCCTTACAAATAAAGTTTACTCACTCATTATTATTTTTTGATGATTCGTACTCAGCAATCATCAAGGACTTGAGTAGATGTCTTAGTATTTCAGTGTTGTTTGACCTAAGACCAAGGAGGAGAATTTTGGTTGAACTTTAGCAAACTAAAACAATTATGTATTGATTTTTAAGCAAAAACAAGTGGGAGTGAAAACTTGCCACAAAATAACTGGTTGTGTCAATATATGTACTACTTTTTCACATTTCACTAAGAGGATGTCTGCTCTCATCATTAGAAATACTGCAATATTGTTCAGTATGAAATCTACAGTTACAGTTTAGGACAGTGAGCCATTTCCAACTCCGTACAGTAAAAACCATGTGTATTGCATAGATAGTGACAATACATTTAAACAGGAGTGGCAGAATACAGTCATAGCCAAGCTGCGTGAAATAAGAGTCACTTCAGTTTTGACTTATTGCCAATTTATTTTCTATTTCAATTAAAGCAAAATAAAATCATTGGCAGAAAACCAAGGGCATACCTTTAAAGTGAGAGGAAACAATCCCTTCTATCTGCAGAAAAGTAACTGTGCACAGTGAGGATAATGTATCTGACAAATTTTGAGACATTTCTTCTTAACAAAATTAAATCTACATCCAGTCTGCGCTCTCTGCCTCCTCACAGGTGAAACGACCCCATCACTCCTGCCAGAATAGCAGCACAGCTCCCCGTCCACCTCGCATCACTCTCTCCCCACTCACCTCGGCTCACTTTACTTGTTCTTTGAAAATTAAAAAAAAAAAAGAAAAAATCCTGTCAACTTGCACGAGATACAATTATGTTTCTTTACTGTAACACTTCACTCTGATATGAGCTTTACTGTCACAGGAATACAAGAAAAGCGCCGTGAAATCTGTATTCCCTCATTTTTGGCTGCTTGTAATTTTGGAATATATTTTTAGTCTACATTTTCATTCATTATTCACAAATCACAAATTAAAGCAGCAACACTCCAAATGTAAAAACATAAAACCTGGGAGCCAGACTTGTTTAAACATAACATGGGGGGACCCAAACCGAGTAGTCTGTCACCTTGGGACCTATAGGCTCATTAGATGATACCACAACGCTTCTCACATGAAGATTTTAACGAGTAAATGTTGTCTCCCTGGCTCATTAAAACATATTAGCACTCATGTCATTTGGGCACCCAAACTGAGCAAATGTAGACTCTTACCCTGGGAGCCAGTCTCATTACGACATACTCCTGTCATGTGGGAGCCAAAAATGAGTGCATGTATTCTGTCACCTTGGGACTAAGGCTCATTAAAGCATATTAATACCTCCTGTCATGTGAGGATAACAGAGTCCAACCCAGTTCGGGTCTTGACCTGCAGTTTAAAAAATTAGACCCTGAGTTGGCCATAAGGGAGCAGCAACACTATCTCCTTGTCCAAACTCTTTTGGCCCTCTTTGGACTATATTTTCCCCATCAGTCATCCCATTGCTAATAGCGCCGAGAGAGGGTTGGCCCAGAGGTCATTCAACCAATCAGCATCTAACGCTGTAAGTGGAAAGTGGGATGATTATCTCTTCTTCTTCTCCCCTTCTCTCATCATGATTACATCTTCCTCTGTCTCCCTCTCTCTCTCTCTCTCTGATTATCTTTGTCTCCCTCTTTCATTCTGTTCCTGTCTCACTCCCTCTTTATTTTGTCTCCCAGTCAGTCTTTTTTACGTCTCCCGTCCTCCATTTTCTCTCAAAGCCTGCCCCTCTCCATCTTTCATTAATCACTGTGTCATTCTCCTATAGAAAATGGAGTTAACAGACAGATGACTGCAATCCGCTTCAGTTCACCTTTGGGTCAGTTCGGCACATACAGTGTAGTATGCATATGTTAGTGTGTGTGTGAGTGCAAGCATGCATAGGTGAATGCATGCACATAAACCTGTGTGAGTGTGCGAACATGCAAATACATGGTGTGTAGTTGTGTATGGTTAGATTTACTTTATCCGGGAATGTCCTTTGTGACTTCTCTGTGTGTACGTGTGTGTGTGTGTGTGTGTGTGTGTGTGTGTGTGTGTGTGTGTGTGTGTGTTCATAGTATGACAGTGATTGAAGCACAGCACTCTCCTCTTCCTGAGCAATGTCAATTTACAGTTCTATTAAATTCCCAAGTAGATTGGATGGCATATGATCTGCATATCGCAGCAATATTATTATTGCCAGCGTTCTGATGAAACCCCTTTTCTTCTGTATCATAATTGAGTGATGACTCAGACATGTTTTATGTGTGTGGAGCCCCTTTGATCGTGCCAAACAGTGATGATATACTGTAAAATGTCAAAAACCAACCAATTTGGAAGCCGGCTTTCACAATTTAGATAATGGAAGTAGGTTTGGAGATGTACATTCTCTACAGGAGTGATGATGAGGTGAAATCTCTGTGAGCAAATAATTAGAAGAGAGGAGCTGAAGAATGGAAAGAGGAGGCACAAAGGAGAGAAAGGAAAAAATGAGAGGCTGAAGACAAAGAGGCAAAGTTGAAGGCAAAGAGAGACTTTTGGAGAGGGGAAATTAGGTAACATGGAGAGGACTGTGTTGAAGATAAAAGGAGGAGGAAGGGAGAGAGGTCACCTGAATCCAGCCTGGTGAATCATGGTTCTTTATTTAAACATATTTAGTCACTGACCCTGAAACAGTCTAATTTTCAGGATTTTGACAGTGCGGTCATCTGCGACTATGATTGTGCGGCCATGAAGCACACCAACAATGTGGTCTGATGATCACATGGACCCGTATGAGTAAACCCTTTCCCTCTGTGATTGGTTGAGAGCAGCCTATGACGAGAACTTGAATATGAATGGTCTTGAAGACGATGAATTCAAGGGAAGCGTCCCCCAAAGAAAGCTGCGCCAGTAACATGAATCAGAAAATTCAAATATCACATGGTTCAGAAGCAAATATGAGCAGCGGAGGAGACAAATGATTCATGTGGCTGGATCCAGGCTACAGGGAACAAGAAAAGGGATTTGCAATGTTAATTGATGTGGGAACAATAGCTCTAATACATTCAGACAGAGAGGGATATAGCAGCAGGGGTGGAAAAGAAGGAGAAGATGAGATGAGGGGAGATTACAAGAGAAGGGATGAGAGGAGAGTCGGGGAAAGAAAAGGTGAGAAAAAGTCAGGGAAGGGAGATTAGAGGTGCTGAGGAACCAAGAGACAACGTAGAGAGGCGATGCAAGAAAAGGCGGATGACCAGAAAGAGCAAGAGTGGAAGAATTCCTCTCTGAAGGGAGGAGGTAACCAGAGGAATAGAGCAGATAAGAAGGAAGTGGATGAGAAGAGGGGTGCAGAGGACAGAAGAGCCAGATGGAGTTAGAGGAGGAGCAGAGGAGAAGAGTACAGACAAGGAGGAGGGGGAGAACAGATGAACAGGAAAAGGGCGGAGAACTTCAGGGAAGAGGTGTCCTATTTGAGAATAGATGATGTCATTTATGCTCCAGAAAAGAATCCAGGCATTTTATAGTGACACCCCCTAAAGCGAAAAAGAAAGGATGACACGAGAGTGTAGAGGACAGAGAGGATTCATGAGTGTCAGAGCGACGGTGAGATGCATGAGATGTTTCCAGGATTATAACCTAACAGGAACATGGATATGGATATTAATACCTTCAAAAGTGGAGTAGCAGTAGTAGTACTTAATATTGTGACTGTACAGATACATTTTGCATGATTTCAGGGAAACAATGATTTTAAAGGCTCATGCAGTATTAAAAGCGAAGTTATTGGTGGCATTCGGTCCCCCTCTCCCTGCTGCCTGTAAAGAGACTCCTTCATTGCACGAGTACAATGTAGGAAATGGGGGACAAAATCCACAGCCCTCGCTCTGCATAGAATTGCATCATGAACTTGAGCTGGAGCTGATATGAGCACTCTCAGTCAAATCAAGTGGGTATATTCATCCTAGTAGTTGCATCTTGGTTAAATGAGGGTTTGGTTCCAGAAATGTAAGTACCAGGACATATCCGTCTACCCCGACTCAGCAAGGGCACATTTTATGCTGTAAAGATATAGATAGCACTTGATATATCTAACTTACACTCCTGAAGCCTCATATTAGCTTTGGTTGAACTTAACAGTGTGATTTTGCACAGTATGGACTCTGACGTTTGTCAGTTTGAGTTCAGCAACCAATGATTCTTTCAACGTACATACGGCATATACCTGTGACATTGAGATAGACCTTTCCTTAATAATTTCTTTGGTTTTGCAGTACGTCCTTTGTAGACAGGCTGACACATTTCTCACGCTACTTTCAACTTAAAGCAGAGCTCAGTTAGTGTGTTAGGGTATTGGCTTACAACTAGTTAGGTCACCTAGCAACAGCAATACTATGTCAGTAGCGATAAGACATGTGGGTTACATGTTTTCAAGGGTCAGTCTCCACGGCTGGAGGGACCCAGAAGTGTCATGCCCACGAGCTATGATTGCAAGCCTGGCAGTGCCCAGGTTATCGCCAGAGAGTGTGTGCAAAGCATGAGAAAATAGCTGCCTTACACTCTATTCTCTGCTTCAACACAGTGCTCAACACAGGGTGGTGTTGAATGAGACAACCTTTTGATACCACCCCAAACTCAAATGAACACTGGCTTGTCTCTATTTCTTTCCAACACAGTTTAGATGACCTCTGACTGCATTGGGCATGGTCTCCAAAGAGCTAGTTCTGAACAGTAGTGGTTGCTCTCAAGCCCAGAAACTTGTGGGATGAGGACGACCAAACTCATGGGCCTGTTAACAATAATTCAGAGCTGGGAACATCTGCTGACATCAGCCAAAATGCACAACAGTCACAACAGGGCTGGTGAGGCTGAAGTGATTTTATGACTGGAGAGAAAAGGCAGAGAGAGGAGAAACAATTGGGCAGCTTCACCTGGTTGGAAAGAAGGGACGATGGATGCGACTGCAATATAAAGAGAAATGGAGGATTTTCAACATCTGCGCCACAAGAGCAGATTTGACCGGGCATGGGAGGACAGTTGGTGAGTTGATAGGAGATGAGTGGAGAAAGCAGGGAAGGAGAGGTGTGGAAAACACATGAAAAGATGTGAGGAGGAGAGAGATGACATCACATACATGTCAGTGGTAGATGGTGAAATTGAGAGCTGCAGAGCAGAATTGGGGGAAGATAATGGAGAGGTGAAGGGAGAAGGGTTGTAAGAAAAGAGAAGAGGATGAGCAGGGAGGGGCGTGAGGTTTCATATGTCAGAACTGTCACATGTCATATGTCAAAAGTAGAGGTTCCAAGCTTGCATAGGGAGGAGAGGAAATGTCACATGTCAAAAGCAACATCACAATTTACTGTTAATTAAGAGAACCAAACAGGGAAGAGAAGGATGGAAGAAATGAGGAGATAAATGGAGTGGAGGAAGGAGAGAGGGGAGGCAGCAGAGCAAAGGGTGATAGGAAGGGAGAGATGAGTCAAAAGACCAGAACAGGAAATGAGAGAAAAGGAGAAAGAGAAAAGGAAAGCGTTAGGAAGCTGTTGATGAGTCAGGGGTGAAGGATGTGTTCATTGTGGAAAGATGTGACCCTTCCTGTTAAAACTGGATCAGTCATTCACAGTCAGCCTCCAACATATTTAAACCTAGCTCCTAATTGCATTTGAGTCATTTAAATGTTTAACTGGAGAGCTGAAGAAATGGGGAAAATAAGAGGGGGCAGAAGAAGGGGGGGCGGGGGGCAGAGGAAAGGAGTGCATAGAGAGGAGGGATGTCATTTATCACCAGAAAATGGTGTAATTATTTGCTGCAGAGTAAGATGAAGCATCTCGACAATGACAGCTTTCTGACATCAGCCATTTTCTAGTATGAGGATGAATATTAATGACACATTTCGTGCTAAATAATAGACAACGGGGAGGTGTATAGATGTGTAAGAAAAACAGCAGCACATACTGTTGGTGTGTGTATATGATTGGAACACTGGCTCTGAGCCTTACCAACCATTTAGTGGCAGGCGTTTAGATTCTCCTCTGTGTAATTCAGTCGGGTGAGCGCAATTATCCCAGAAAATGCAAACCATCAGTCTAAAAGATTATATACTCAGCTTTAGGCACAGGTTACATTTTTTTTTTTTCAAGGGAAATTCTTATCAGGAATACCGCTTACTTACTTACTATCATTAGTCCACCCTAACCAGATCCAAAAATCCACATGATGGCTCGGTGGTAAGCACTGTTGCTGCAAGGTACTGGGTTTGAATCCGCTGACCAGCTGGGGCCTCATTCAACTCTAATTGTGTCATATCAGAAAGTTGTTCCACACACTGTCCGATGAGTATTACAGCAGAGATGATATTTTCTATTTAAGCCCACATATTCACTTAAGAGATAACGCTAGCCCTCCAATCTGTGCTGTACGCAGACAAAAGGGTGCCTTTGCATGATTATGCAGGTGGCTAATATTCACCCGCACAATGCAAACTGCCTCTGGCATACAGAAGTAAATGAATGTGTGTGTCCCTCTGTCTCTGTGCCTGAATGTATTTCCTAATCTGCTTTGTGTCTGTAATCAGTACCAAAGTTCACCCGGGGGAGAAGCCTTTGGAGAGAAAAGGTGATGAGAAGAGAAAGGAAGCGAAAGGTTTCTGCAGGGGGAAATTGGGGAAATGGAGAAAAGGGAAGGATGCAGACAAAAGTGGAAGAGACTGATTCATAACTTAACGAGGAATCCACACCGATAAAAGGGAGAGCGAGAGCGACAGAGGAAACATTTCAAAACATTGCATGAATTGTTACTGAGGCCCCTTTGTCTTGATTGCCTGCTGTGCTATTCACCTTAAATGAACTGTATGAAAAGTTTCTGTTAAAAGTGCTTTTCCACATTCCCCTTGCCTTTTGTTCTGCCTGTCTAATGCTCTGTCAACAGAGCTTACTCCCCTGTGTTTCTTCTGTCCTTGAGGCAGCCCCTTGACCCAGTGAACGTTTCACCGCTCTTCACTCCCCATTAAATGTTGAACATACATTAGTAAAGATGGAAAAGGAAAAAAAAAAAAAAAGTGATTGGTCAAACACCAAATCTCCTCCTGCTTGATTGTCCTTTCCAGTGCACGCAGTTGGCAGAGCTCTTGGTAGTGGGAAGCCAGTGAGGGATCGTGTCTTTTCTGCTGCTTTGGACTTCTGTTGGTTGGTTGGCTGACCTACATTGATGAGGGTGGGATCTGGGGGGAAGTAATTTAAAACCACCGTGTGTAACGCTCACGGCGACATGGCTGGTGACACCATGTGTCCAACAGTGGAATAAATAGTGACTGGGATTACAACACCGTTATGCTTCATTGCCACTGATCACCACAGGATGGTGACAGTAATGCAAGAACTGCGAGAAGCACATTGCCCCTCTGAACTTACTGATTCTTCGTAACACATAAGCAATCATATCACAACCGACCTTATTCAGCTCGCTGCTTCAGGCTGAGGCAAACAGTACACATGGCGTATCGTGAATGTGAAAATCTTGATATTGCTTTGGGGACAATGACATGGCTGGATGGCTAGCTCGTCTTGTTGTCAAGCACTCTGTCAAATTATAGTTACTGTTTGTCAACCGTACGTATTGTTTTTCACTTTGAATCTTGCTAGCATATGTTAGCTTCCCGGCTCATAGCATAGGGAATCAGGGAAAAACTTGCCCTCCACGGTGTCCATTATCAGGAATTAATGGACGATGTGGAGGCCAGAAGCCTTACGTATGAAACAAGTAACGGCTTTAAAGTTGCTAAATGCTTGTCCTTTTTCTGCCTGACTGCAAATTTTGACCAATTTTGTGTTTTCATTGTAAATGTTAGCATGTGGTGGGTCAGTGTTTTGTTGGCTGTCAACCATTACAGAGACAGTGAGCATGTGGGTCAAAGTTTTCCTGTGCCAGAGACAGTAAGTGTGTGAGGGCCAAAAGTGGTCAAAAGTAGACAATACTTGTTCAAACCTCATGCAGCAGAGCTATGATAACACCAGCAATGTATTCAGAATGTAAAATGGCCTCCATGGTCGAACAGTGTACAACATTGAATATTCAGTCGACAGTGTACAACACATGAAATACACATGAAGAGAATTTGATTTGGGGTAGTGTGGCGTTCAGGATACGCGCCTGCCTTGATGAAAAGGAAAGGAGTAAACCGTCTGCAAACGCTACGGTAAACATGCTGGCGGAAGCCTTTTACAGCGAATTTCTGGGATGAGCTGTACTTTCTAAACCTCAAGTGCTATACTGCTAAATATTGACATCAATCTTTTAACAAGCGTTAAGCCGCTTAAATCCCTGAGAGCGTGCTGTATCTCAGCGGAGCAAGTTAGGAGACTTTGTAAAAGCTGCTCTGGATCTAGTAATAAAGTCTGGACTTTTCAAATTTCATCATCAAATTACTTTTCCCTCATCATGTCATGGATGTTCAGAAGAAAATGACAGAGGCACAAATGAGGCTTTCACCTCATGAACAATGCTTAAAGTGAAACTGCTAATGATATTTTGCGACTGGGCATCCACCTTTGTTAATGTTCCACTTCATCAAACCTTTTCATATTCTACATTATGTGAATTTGCTGTTTCTGACTGAAATTGTGTCTAATGCAGCAGGCCTTGTAAAATAATAATAATCACATTTTATCATTTATTTAAAACACAATACTACAAAGAACCTCATGTTCCCTCAACTGGATTGGTAAAGGGGACGTGCAGTGCAGAATTCTAATGAGGAAAATTTGGAGGTTAGCCTGAGATGTGGGACAATAAAGGAGACCCCTTTTCAGTAGTACTGTCACAATGGCAGCTGTGTTTTGTGTTTAAATAAGCAAATGCAGTTTTAATAAAGGATTTCATGAACACATTCGACAAATATTTTCACCACAAAAGCATATGAAACACTGACATGATTGTACATGTGTGAGCCTTTTTATGCCTGCAAAACTAAGAACCAAAGTATCTCTTCATGAGTACATTTATACCTATAATGCATTATTTTATTTTTAAATGCTGTGATTGGGATCACTGTGCTGATAGCATGATGGCACAGATTGATTGCAATCATGCCAGCCCTCCCTGTTTCTCTACATCTTCATCTCTCTTTCTCCCCTCGTATGTTTTGCAGCATCTCATTTTCTCACACTGGAGAGAGAAAGATGAGGGAGATGTGATGTGATCAAAGAGCTGAATTGATTTGAGATGTGACTGGATTTAAGTGGTCTCCCTTCGTAGCAGACATTGCTCGATGTCACAAATTTGGAAGGTCAGAGGAAAGTAATCATCTGTTATATATTGTTTTGTTTGGAAAATTTGTAAAGCAGCTTCTTTTAATGGGTTTATTTTCTCCGGGCAGCCCCGATGACATAAAGGTCTACGCAGTAAAACCGAGCTGCCCTTTGCAACAAGCTGCACACAAAAACACAAGCAAACAGTTCAGAATACTTAAAAGCATAACAGAAATGAGTCTGATGTAACTCTGCACAACTTACCTGTATTTCAAAGACTCCCTTTTTTAATTTCACTTCCTTCCAGATGCATTTAGGCTGCTTTTCATCTCCAGCGACGCATTGCATTGTTTTGGCTACGGAGCTAATCTGGTGGCTTTATAGTTCCTCTAAGTGAAATGGAAGTATTGAGTACATAGCCGCTGTTAGTGCCTATATTTCATTTTCATGGATTAGCTTCCAAAATTATGATTGTGATTTCTTTAAAAATGCTTTTCTCCACGCTGATGATGTAACTAGACGAGGAATGAAATGAATAAATAAGGTTCTCGGTGGAGATGTTAAAGACAGATGGGAAATGAGCTTTTAATGAGTTTGGAGTTAACACAGTAGAGCAGCACATCCGCAGTGATGGCTGGTGAGATGTGCGGCCTCTCCAAAGTCTGTTTACAAGTAACTGTTTGCTCTTAATGCATACTTTCATCGCAGCCCCTGCTTGAGCCACTTCAGGCTCCACACTTCTTTCAGCTATGCTTTCTTTCGCTCGGTGCTTGTTTAACTTGTTGCCATGACAACCTGGACTAGTCTCCTTTTGAGAGCGCTCGGTACATTTGACTTGATGTTTAACCTTTTAAAAGTATGCGGCGTCCACACATGTATATGCACAGGTTCACCTCCACGCACGCCGACCTTTGTGCCCCCTGTGCCAACAAAAAAAAAAAAAAAGAGAGTTGCAAGAAAGTCTTTGTGCTTCTGTTGAAAGATGCGCATTTTGTTCCCCCTCACACACGATCAACCATAAACAATCCGAAAAAGACTGATGCAAGAGACGAGTTATTCGGATGCATGACTGTGTTTCATATTTAGTCACTCCAATATGATTTAAGCTGCGTTCTGTAATGATCCATAGTTAGATGCTCTACTCTGTATGCCAATTAATTCAGCTCCCTGATAATGGAGATATGATCCCAGTTGTTCTTTTCCAGGTTAATGTAAATGGGCCATTCGCAAGAACCAAATGCAAAACAAAGTACTTAAGCCTTTTGAAGAAGATTGTATTATTAATGTGTATGTAAATGCACTCATTTCTGTGTTTTATGTCAGCGATTCATCTGCTGATCTGAGTAATTAGTGTTTTTATTTGCTGGCACGGATATTTTCGTGATTATCTTTAATAATCTCGTGACATTAATGTGCATGTAAACGCTCGCTGAGGTGCACCTGTCTGCGACTTATTATTCCACTTGTCATTATGATATTTTATTCATTTCTGACACATTGTTGTCTTCTCAGTCAGGGGCCTGACTTGAATTCACAGTCATCCTCTTTAGTCGCTTCGCGCCCACCTAACGCACTGAGAGCAGAATAGATGCCGCAGTGACAAACAGCTTGAGAGACGTGACGAAGCGGTGAAAATAACACTCAGAAAATTAAAAAGCATTATTATTTGCAGTTGATTTCCACATTTTAGGCCAATTCGGTGCAATTAAAGCACAAGGCTGTTTCACTGAGCTGGGAATGAGACAGTGAAAGGAAATTAGTAAAAGACAGGAAGAAATTTTGCTGCTCTACTCACGTATTGTCATGCTAGCAGACTGCAGCCTTCTGATACCAAACACAGTCGTGTTTTCTTAATTAGATCAAAGCATTCTGATTGGTTAATTAGCTCTTATCTTATTTCAAAGCGGTGTATCAGAGCGGAAATGTATTAACGCCGTTGTTTGGATGTTGTTTTTGTTGTTTTGCTCATCTCTTGGTTTTGCTTTGTGGGATTCCACATTTGGATGTGATTTTTTTTCAGACACACACACACACACACAGACACACACACACATATCCGACCACTGGCTTTTTCATCTGGATGCATCTCAACCACACGAATCTTTGTTCAGCAAAGGCAATGATTTACCAATCAAGAATATAAAACTAATTTCACTCATGATAAAAGATAAAAAGAATATAGAGAAATATAGAAATATGAGAAACAGAGACGACTTTTCCTTTTTCTCAAGCTTTATACATTCAGAGAAGAGACTGTGTGCTTTTTTTGGTAGTAATTTGTAATTAGTAGTAATGTGATAAAGGTCATGTAAACGTTGTTTAGATTAGCGTTTTGGATTAAGACATGGGTTATGCCAATATTATTTTTTTGGACTGCACATTTGAAATATGCACCTCAGTTGTTTTTTGCTGCAGTTTGTAATACATGGCCTCTTTCTTGTGTACAGTCAGCTAAACAAACCTGCTTGCCAACAGTTTGCAAGGCTGAGACAGAGATACGTGCATTAAAAGAGCGCCCACATTTATGGTCGGAAGGAAAAACGCACCAACTTTTACACATTATGAAAGATATCAACAGGTTGATGCTTATGCACAAATATGACACATGAAAGTCATGCCAGTATTACTGTAATTACGCTAAATGGAGTATGCAGAGCTACGTGTACACTGGAATATGACTGAAATATTCATCGTGAGTCATGCAAACAGCTTAGTAGGACTACTATTTACTTTTTCAGAATAAGGGCAAAAACTGGAGTATTTTGTGCATTTAAACAAAGTCAGTGTCACACTGCAAAATGCATGAATGCCCCATTTTCTGCATCATAACAGCACGTACACACTCCATTTAAGACTGCAAGAATCACGACACAAGTGAAGACTCAGGATGCAGGACCAGTATAATGAAACAGTCTTATATCATCAGTGGGAAAGCAATGCGAGGCAAACAATAACCAGAAAAATTGGCAGACAACAAGGCAGGCAGACTGGTAGAGTTGGAGTTACGTGAAACACCAAAGCAACGGAAACAGGAAATGGGTGAAAAGCACAAGCAGTGTCATTCAGTTAACTCTGCGTAGACTCAGTGTGTCTGCGATCCTCTCCTCTGGAGAATAATAATACCTAACTGACACAGTATAGTCTTCCATATAGAACTCCCTGTGTAATAAAGACTACTAACAGAGGAAACTGACATAACCACGACAGTCTAATTAATTATACATGATGTAATGAGTTAATAAGAATCAGCTGTGGAGGCAGCAGTCCAGAACACAAGGTACGCTGAGGAGAAGAACGGCAGGTGTAGAGTAAGGGAACACACAGAGGACACCTGATGGACAGGTGAGGACTGTGAAAGATGCACACACGCACGCACACACGCACGCACACACACACACACACACACACACACACACACACACACACACACACACACACAGACATACAAAGAAAAGGAGCAGGGAGAGGCAGATGCGTGCAGAAGATGCAGCTGACGTCATGACACACACTGTGCTGGAGATTGTAGCCCCCAGGCTTACAATGGGGAAATAATTGCACAGTTCAGTGCCACTGACAATACTGAGAGCATTTTGGAACCCATTTCAATAAGCTATCAGGAGCAGGCACTTGGGACAGTAAATATTATCAGTAGTATGTCAAAAAAAAAACTGGCATGCAAGTAGGCTGAGTTATACAAACACACACACCGCCGTGTCATCTTTTTGTGTGTAGCAATCATAAAAACCCAGAGAAACGAGAAAAAGACTTGCTCACTCACAGAATCACCTCTGCATTAGCCACTCTATCAGCCGTTTATCCTAACCTTAATCATACAGGTAAGCAACTTGTTCTACTTTTAGGACAAGGCCATTAATACCAGTTAAGTCCCTGTCACATTCATTGGTGTCCTGGCTCTGACAACACCCACCGAAGATACTCAAATCTCTGTTATCTCCACAGTTAGTGCTGAAAATTGTCATGGCTTGATGTTGGAAATCCTGGCTTCAGACTGCCAGAAAGCTCTCTTTAATTTTTTCTGTGTGCCACGGTCTATCTATCCACCAAATTGCATGGGAATCCCTTCATAAGTTTGAGAGTTATCCAACAGAAAAGCAGACAGATAAACAGCAGCAAAGACATAACCCCCTGGGTAAAAACTTGATTGAAAGTGAGGAGAAAATACCACCAAGAACTCTGTGTTCCTTACCATGTCACTGCAAACAGGTAGCTTACTCATAATAACTTGCTTTCTGCTCGTGTTGGCAGAGTCGTGACTGAATTTTGTCTAAACGGGGAATAAATGGGAGACATGAATAGTGTCAAAGTACTTGCTGTCGTAACTCCTGAATAATTGCGGTGTGCCATGCTGAGATGAGAATTTACAGACACTCATAGTTTTACTGTGTCTGATTGTGGCTGAGATGCAGTACACAGATGGTGTATATGTATTTGTGATGTGTTAAGTTCAGATGGGTTTCTGTTTGTGTGTGTGTGTGTGTGACAGATGCAGACCTGAAGAGGAGACAGTGGGTTGTTTTGTGCTGTTACCAGGGTTACACCAATACTGGCCCCTGGAGTTTGAAGGGACGGTTACAAAAGTCACCACACAATGCCCAGAGAAAATAAATAGCTTTCCGTGTCGGATTCTTCCTATGTCCCCGTCTGAATACCCGCCAGTCTGCCTGTCCATCTGTCTTCATGGTATCTCACACCGTTTTGCCATTTGTGGATGTTAAAGCAGTAACTTCACATGGGTTCTGGCAAATTTCAGCTTTCCACGTGAGAGCAAAGTGATTCCACTGTCTTTCCACAAGTCGACTCATTTGCCAGATGACTCACTGAAAACCCAATTTGGATGAGGCTGTGTTGAGAGGTGCGGATTTGACAAACCCCTTGACATAATTAAGAATCAGAATAAGGGCTTTTTAATTGCTGTTGCGGGGCTCCGTATCGACTGCTTAGATCGCCGCAGCAGATGCCGTGATGCAAAGTGTGAGGGAGCATCTTTTAGGTGTTTTTTTTTTTTTCTCATGGCTTTTATCGCGAGCATCCTACAGAAAGTTGCTGATTTAGTTTTTATGTCACTGAAATTAAATCACGTGAAGAACACATCAGTGGTGATTACAGTGAGATTGAGTGAGTGTGAGGGAGGGAGAGAGATCGCGCATGTGCCCATCTGTTCGTCGGCGTTTCACTGCGTTGGTGTGTCTCTATGTTTCTCTGTGGGTACTTGGATGGATGTCTTTATGTGTATTTGAGACTTTCTTTCTGTTTCCGTGGATAAATGTGTGTTTTTGTATGGTGTGCAGCCCTGTGCAACATGTATGACTATCTCAGAGGGACAGCAAGCTTTCTTTCTTTCACACTTGGCCAACAAAGCAAGACTGTGTGTGTGCCCGTGTGTGTGTCTGCGTGCACAGTTCATGCACATGTGCATTGAGGCTGCACATAAGACTAGTTCAACCCCCAAGGTGACCGAAGAGAAGTGTTTTAATGGTTGCAACATGTTCCTGTTATTCCTCCAGGGAAAAAATAGACTCAACAAGGCTCAGCGTCTGCAGCCACGCTAGTAGCTCTCTTACACTGTATTTATACACAGCAGTGCTCACGTGTTCACAGTGATGACACCAACATGCCGATTCTGAGCAGGTGTAATGTCTACATTGAGCCCCTTTTCAGTTTAATGTGTCATTAGGATCCATCCTCTGTGAGCCATGAGTGACCACATCTACTAATTGTTGCGATATTACAGTCTGGACCCAAGTAGTGACTGACCGACTGGCATTAATTTTTTAGCATTGCTGTAAAAAATGTAATTTTTCCTGACAGAACAATGGCAGCTGTCACAGTTGACATGTCAGCGTGCAGGAACCTGCAGTTGCGCAGGCTGGGTTCAGACTGAATCATTTCACCCCAACATGTGAGAAAGCACGACAGCTCGAGATACTGTAGGTTGTCGAACAATTGGGAAGAAAAAAGCCAACTGAAATCTGTCTGCAGTGAGTTCATTGTGGTCGCTGACAAACATATCATTTCCCTGAGTTTCTCTCCCCGCTGACAACAGGGACAGAATGAAATGTCAGAGTTGACGTAGACGACATCAAGATGTGCCGGTAAAAATAGAAAGCAAACACCTTGAACTGCTTCAAAGGAAATCTAAAACACAAAGTTGCGAGTGGAATTTAGGGGATGAGCGTGGATCTTGCTCACACACTTTTGCCACGTCTCACACGGATTTATAGTCTAACTTTCTACTTATATGGGAGCTAATAATTTTCTCATAGCTACTGTACATCCTCTCCCTTCCTTCACCTCCTCGCCACGATCCTCTCATTCTGCCTTCCCCTCTGGCCTACTGCCTTCTCCAGCTCAAAGTCTATGTGCGCGGATTATCACTGGATGAGCAGTCATACTATGAGAACTCTAATCCGTCATTAAGAGACAGAGGAGTTACACAGGATTTAAAAGACACGGAACGACCTGACGTGCGCCTGGACACACAAATACCAAGCTCAAGAAGGATACATGCAAATGAACGGGGAAAAAATAAGTGCGCTCCCATTATTAGATGCCGCTCTTTACATCCTCAGACGGATGAAACTAGGAACTAAATCTCACCCAAACAGTTTTAGGAATCCAGTGTCTTGTGAAATCCTGCTGTTTTACACCTACATGCCAAACAAGATGACTAAGATGTTTAGGAACATTGTGCAAAACATAATCTCTCTGAAAAGAATTGCATCTCATCAAGTGTCAGATTAGTTTTTCATCTCCCTGCTCTTATGTAAACAGATATTGAGCAGTGAACATCATTTACTCAACGAGTGTTGCTGCTCTCAAGCAACAAAGACAGAAACAATCACTGGCAGTGTCTCAGACTGTTGAAAATTCACAGTGATTACGAATGATTGATCATAAAACCCCATTGTATGGTTTGACAAATACAGGATGTGATGTACGGTGTGGAACAGAGGGCATTTCTTTGTTTCAGTCCTGGGAACAGATTTTTTATGTGGCTTCACTTTTTTATTGTATTTTCTGAAATGATTAGATGTTGTGTCTGATTGAAACAAAACCCACCTGTTCGGCTGAATTGGTGGGTCATTGGATCACCCCGTCGTGAACTCATCCGAGTCGTCCAAGTTTCCCCGGTCCTAATTACCAGCACTTCAGAACGAGATGTGAACACCTACGGCTTAATTAAGAACAGCTAAAGAGTGTATTCTTGATGCAGCAGCTGACAAATCTCATCATATCGCCCCGACAGTCTGCATCGCAGCCCTGCCTCTCCTCTGCCTCCTCCATTTCCAAGGACGAGGTCCAACCTGTTCATCCTGCTGGGCAGCTGATTGGCTGGCAGCTGCCCTTCATGAAGGGTGAGTAAAGGGGCAGGAAGGACTGCACGACCCTGCACAGCCAGGCAACCACCTGTTCTAAAAGCTCTTTTTCTGGAGACTGCAGTCATCTTTTAAGTCCAAGAACACCCGCCACCTCCGCAGCTTCCTTCACAGAAGCTGTCATGCGTCAGTCAAATTCGACGCTCCTCGTGCAAATTCCAAAACAGTTGGGACGCTCTTTAAAGCATACATATCACAGAATGTGACAAATTGCTTGACATATACTCAACTGAAAACAGTACAAAGACAATGTGTTTAATCTTTTACTTCATCAGCTTCATTGATTTTTGTAAATATCTGCTTATTCTGAACATGATGGCAGCAACACGTTTCAAACAAGTTGCTCCAAAAACAACCTGTTTGGAACATTCCACAGGTAAACAGGCTCATTGGTAACAGGCCAGTTACAGTCGTTCACAAGCAAGGGTGGAGCGAGGTTCACCACTTTGTGAACACATGATTGTCTAAACATTGCAACATGTGCTCTGGAACACTTTGTAGAACTGTTGCAAATGATTGCATTCTGTTTTTATTCACACTTTACACAGTGTCACAGCTTGTTGTGGATCTGACGTCTCATTTGTTATTACCGCCTCAGTGTTCCCTCACATTGTGTACTTGAATGTCAGGAAATATGCCCGTGGATTTTATATTATTTAATATACTCTTATATGTGCACATCACCTGGTGCTGTATTTGTAGAACCCATACAGTCGCAGCTTGCTTTATCATTACATCAGCCAGTCCTTCTGCATTTATTTTTTTGGTGGTCTGAGCACTCAGGGTTGCTATTTCACTGAGGCTTTGTCAGACACGTGTTGTACACAGTAACCATGAAGACAAATTAGAAGAGGTCTCACTTACTCTTGCAGGTGAAGTTTCTCTCACGATGCGTGCAGGTTGCCTTGACAAGCAGGTGTACGAAGTAATGAAAAGTTGTTGACACTTAGCATATTCCTGGATTCACATTAATGTGAGAATCCTAATTATGTTTCTTGTCAGCAACAGGCATTGCAAATCATCCTTTCTTTCCATAGAGGATGATAATAACAGCAGCGTTATCGCGCATTTGTCATTTAGAGGTCATGTGTACAGGCTGAACAGAAGCCCACCGTAGATGTCGCATTCACGTCAGGGCCACATGCAGAAAATTCAAAATTCTCACGTGAAAAGGTTAAAAGACTTTGGGAACAGCATGGAGTTACATCCCTAATGTTGTGCCAGTGTTTGAGCCGGTCTGTGACTCTGTGTCTCTAAGCGTTCGTGATAGTATTGTGCATGTGAGTGGTGTCACAGTCCGACCTTTAGAGAAAGGTCAGTCCATTTGGAAGAGGAATAGAAAGACCGCGCACAGACACACATGATGGCTGGTGATATAGATCCACTGCAAACTACAAAACCATGACTTTGTTGACCTTTACCTATATATCTATATAAGTAAGGAGTTATCTGGGAACTGATATAATTCATAGTATTTGTGTGTGTGTCCTAACCGTCTGCTGATATCACGGCTTTCTTACCCTTCAGCGCTCTGTCTTTCCACGCCTGCCTGTCTCTGCTGTTCCCTCATGTCCCTACACTTCCAGGGAATTAGTGAACGCTCAGGAACCTCTCTCAAGAGACAGGCTTGACACGCTGACATGAAATGCTGAGATGAAGTGTGGTGCGTCTGTCAATCTGTCTGTCCATATGAACATTCTTTAAGCTGATGACACTTACAGTGCAGTCATCAGGTGTCTCGTTGGCTTTCATCTGCGTGAATGCCGCCATGTGCGTGTTTGCAGCTCAGCCTCTCTTGCGCAACAGGTCCTCCAAATTAAACACGCATGCTGCATCAGTGCTTTCTGATTTTTTTTTCCTTACTGATTTCTGATTGATCTGATTGTTTTTATATCTTCTCTACTGTGGTACTAATCATCAGAGAATACATGTCCAGGGGAGATTTTGCAGCATGCAGTCATACGAAAGCAATACAATTTTGACATGTTCATTTATGTATGAAAGAATAATTGTAAGACAGCGTTGTTATCCAAACATGGAGTCAGACTATTCCTTGGTCATAATGGGGTGGATTGTTTAACCACACACACACAAAAGGAGACAAAGCCAACGAGAAATAAAGTGGCAAATATGCTGCTGTGCCCTGTAAGGGATACGTAACTGATTCTCATTAACTGACAGAGATGAATCCTTAATTACTGTTATTGTATTTCTGAATCTTACACACACACACACACACACACACACACACACACACACACACACACACGAGTAGGTCATTATGGTCATTAAAGTCATGGATATTGATGGTATGCTAATGAAAATGTTACAGTGGTGGGTGTGTGTATGTGTGTGTGTTTTTAATAGGCAGAGAGATGGTAATAAGGGATTTATCAATGTCATCATGGCAATGAGTTAGTTAATGCATGGAGTACTGCCTTGACATTATGGTAATTGAATGTGGATTATATTTCTGTATTAACAGAGGTGTGGCCATATCATCTTTTCTTTCAATAACCACCGATTCATTTGGAAATATCTCTTAATAGCTGGCGAACGGCTGCTGACTGTGGCAAATGTCTCGCATGCAGTGACTGAGTGTTTGAACTGTGGAGATTAGCATTTGCTAAATTGATTTTGTTCCTGTTTGAACACATATGGTTTTACCCAAGCAATTGTTTTTCAAACGCACGGTGACGAAGAGGAGAAGAAAGTCTGACAGAGAACGAGAGAGATGGTGTGTTAATTAGATGACTTAACTGGCTAATTAACAAATGATGAAGTGTCATGATGCCCCAGGGACACACACACACACACACACACACACACACACACACACACACACACACACACACACACACACACAAAAGAACAGCTGTTGAGGTTCCCCATTGCAATTTGATGAGGCCAGATCTCAAGCAAACACACACCCACATAAAGTCTCAGCTCTGACGTATATTCATCCTGACAATTGGAGTGTGTGTGTGTGTGTGTGTGTGTGTGTGTGTGTGTGTGTGTGTGTGACACCTGCAGCTTTGACTGGTAGCTTTTTTTTTTTTCTCTCTTGTTGTACATTTGTGTCAGCCTATCTTGGTGTCCTTCTCTAAGCGTGTGTTCTATTGTGAGTCATTAGTCGTTGTCTTTCATTAAAGCCACAGTAACATTTAAACTAAACCAGCAATTAAGAAGGCAGCAGTCAGCTCTCAGTCTGACTCAGTTAGTCAGATGCTGAAAGAGATGAAAAATGGATGTTGAAAGGAAGGTCTGGATTGACCCAATGTACGTCAGTTTTGCTGGTTTTAAACACAGAACGTTCAGTATCGGTTGAATGAAGTTAATGAGCGAACTTTTCTGTGCTCACGTCTGAAGGTGAAACCTGTGGAGCTGCGCAGTCATTGCTGTTGTGTTTTTGCACTGTCCCTCTGAGAGATTATATGCACAGAGAACAATGGTTACATACATGATCCCAACCCACAAATGGGGCTTTGTAGGCTTTGCCATTCATCTTTGCAAATCCGCACACTTACTTTTTTCATGTACCTCAGGATTAGCCCATTCAACGATATGGTGGCTTCCGCCATAAAAACGGCAGCAACAAGATTACTTCTCATCCGCCACGTCCTCTGTGACTAGTGGAACAGCAGGGTGACTTGTTAGACAGCTCTGCAAGGAGTCTGAGAGCTACACCCCCTGCCATGACACTGACTCCAAAACATATAACTTTAAGCCGTCTAACATGTCAGGCTGCGGAAAGCTGCCACTCTCCTGCTACTCCACCTGCAAGGCAGATGCAGCCCAGTTACGTGCGTTACCACGTTTAGTTTTTTGGAATATCTCATGACCGAAATCAAGGTTTAGATGAAAAGATGGAGAGACGGCAACAGAGAGAATACTGTGTGTGTTTGTGCATGGCCTTTTTAGTGGGAGGCTTTGTGGTGCTTACACAGTTTGTCAGTTTTATCTGACTGCCTTTCTGTCTGAGTTTTTGGCCTGATAAGCACCATTACTCTGTTTGCTGGTCATGGCAGCGGCCTCATCAGCGCAAACACCCACACACTGGGACTAGTCAGCTCCATTTAACTCCGTGTACTCATATAACAGTCAGTATATTTTCCACTGACCCTACCTTTTAGGGACTTGTAGAGCAGTATAAACCCCACAACCCTTTCCTTCAGGAGTAACCAGGTGTAAGTAAGCAGGTGCACAACGGTTTCCATGTCTGCGCTTTCATTCACTTGCTGATTTTTTTTTTTTTTATCTGTCCTCATTAGATGTTTGTCTTTTCAGAAACCAATTCACCTTTGATAAAATCAAACCAGATATAGTAGCATCTTTACAGTAAACCTGGAGATTCTGTAGTTGTGCTCAGCTCCAGGATGGGTCTCCTGGGTTGAATGCGAACTAGAAGATAGTTGAAATGAAAGAAAAAGTGTTTTTTAATCTTACAGGACATCCACGCGATAAATGATCCCTTACTCTGGTGGCGTTACGAAGCAAACCTCTGTTACATACCCCCATTGCAGCTTTTTTCTCATCCATCCCATTATAAGACAGTGGCGCTGCTACACTGCTACCCAGGGAAGGGCAGCCAGCTGTGCGATCAGAAAGCTTCCATATTTACTTCCTCAACTCATGTTGCTGCCAGTAGATCAGCCCATAGGGGAGGGAGCAATGTAAGGGGCATTTCCTGTCCCGCAGCCAATGAGTGCTGTTTAGGTATCAGTGATTCCACGTCTGCTTTCAAGGGACAGCCTGCTCACTGCTTCAGAGGGCAGCCAGCTTTTGGGAAAAAGGAAGTGCCACTGGACTGATAATTCTGTCTCAACAAGTCCGTCCTCAAACAGATCTGCTTGCCGAGCGGTAGTGTTAGCTGGCCCTGCTCCTCGCTCCAGCTGGGGCCAGGGTGGACGGCCACGAAATCAGCCCGGGTGTCTGCGAGCCAGAGCAGTGGGCCACACTCCCCTCCAGGCTAATGAACTGGTCACAGAATAGATTTTTTACACCAGGGCTGCAGTTGGCTCCTACATGCCAAAGCAGGCTCTGAGCTGAGACACCATTACCAGCAGTGCCCCTCACCCAAAACAACTGGAGCCCAGAGCCGGTGGAGCTGCTGATTTTAAAATGGGCTTGTCCTCACCAGCCAATGAGGCAGCATGCAGGGGGATAACAATTACAATGAGTCCAAGGCGACCTGATGCTCCTGTGCTGCTGTTGATGTTTTAAGACATTTGAATTTAGTGATCAAGTTGCAGGTCCTTCTAAATACTCACATCACGTTTTGTTTATGAAGAGCTTCCCCTTCTTCCACTGGGTGTTCATAAGAGCAATGTACAGTATGAATCCTCTTAGAAAGGCTTTTCATGTCTTGGGAAAAGCTAAACAAACATCATTTACGTAAAAGTACTGCAGATTATCACTCCCAACGACGCGTTATCCTTCGTCTGTTGGTCAAGTGTGTGCTTCTAGTCAGCCACCTGGGATGAAACAGCGTTGTCAGTTTCATCCCAGGTTAAATAGGAGTACTTTAAAATGTGTTACTATAGCAACCTTCAGATGAGCTCATGGGTAATGAAGCTAGATATACACTAGTTGTGGGATCATAATTAGCTCTGTCCCTCAGGAAAAGGGAGGTGGCAGCTTTACACTGCCTATTTGCTGTGTGATCTGCAGACAAGATTTCAGTCACAGCAGCATGGTGAAATCAGGCTTCGAGCTATGGATTCATCTCGAATCAAATATGCTCCAGTGTTCAAGACTATGTTGCTTTATTTCTAACCCAGAACGCAGTGTTTGTCTCATTTAAAATGGTGAGAAAAATAAGATTTTTGGGTCCAGTCCCCCTTTTTAGTGGTGTCCTCAATAAGTCCACTGTGTGTCTTTCTGTCTGTCTCCGTAGAGCAACTATTTTAAAAGACAAGGGAGGGTGTTATCATTTGGATAAATGTCAAATATTCAACACTTATGGCCAAATCCCCCTCTTCTATCTCCCCCTTCATCCCTCTCCATTCTCATTAGCAGTCTCCTCTCTCCTTCTCCCCCATCACTCCATCCCTCCTCATTTCTTAGTCAGATGGGGCTTTGCAGAGGCAGAAGGTCACAGAAATGTCTCTCTTACATACACACAACCTCTCTCTCTCTCTAGGTCTCTCCCCCCTTTTTTTCCCCTCACACACTCACACTCTTTCTGCTCTCTCTCACATGAGAGTGCATACATTATTAAATGTCTCTTCCTCTTTGTCCCTCCTTTTCCCCTTCCCCAGTGCTCTCTCATCCTCTCTCTCTAGCTCTCTTCCTCTGAATACAGTACATGCATTATTCTTTTTGGTCAGGCTTCCTGGACTGATATCACACAAGGGGTGACACATTATGGGTTGTGACCTAAAACTGCAACGGTAGATTGAATACCATATGGAAGAGGCAAGCAATGCTTTCAGCTAGGTGCCTTTGAGCAAGGCACTTAACATCTCCCCTGTAGTAGCAACAGCAGCAATCTGCTGTCATAATACACCATCATGACATCAAATATGGTCAACTATCACTACGATTTTTGAGAGTTTCATTATGTCAAATGGCAAGCACATTTGAACTGATAACAGTAGTCGAATAGTCGCAGTGGGAGTGATGTGTTTTTCCTTAGGAAGGTAAAAATGGGGCTGGTGTTTTTCACCGTCAGTTGGTGCTTAACGGTGGTTATTTCCCCAGAGTATTCCGGGCAAGTTCACATTGTCATGTAATCTAAGAGCATTTAACCCGCTAGCACCATGATGACATGCACTGTTTGACAATCAGACAACCCAGAAATGAGAGAAATCGAGAAAGAAGAGGCAGGTTTGGAGAGAAAGTGTTAAAACAGCAGAAGACATCACCTGTTACAGGCTAGAGTAGATCCTCTAGTGCTATTCCCCGAGCAGTGCTGTTGGACAATGGGAGCCAGCGCAAAGACCTGACATCCTGCCTCGATAATGTACCTCTGGCAAACATTACATAACCAGCACAGGAGCTTAATTCAGTTCTGGGAGGAGCAGGGCTCCTGGCTGGAATATTCTGTCACTAAAGAGCAATTAAGAACTTTTTGTAGCCTTTTCCTTCAGCCGCTTGTTTGCTGAGATGTGAGCTGTAGAAGTTTTTATTGCTGCATCTGCCTACAGCCTGTCTGCACTTGGGTGCAATATCAACCAAATCCTAACCTTGTTTATTTATTTAGTTAATGCAATTATATAGCCCCACCAGTAAATAAATAAACCCTCAAGTAGCTCCAGTAAGAGAAAACATTGGGCACACCTATGTGCATCGTTCCCAAATAACAATTTTAATTGTTAGTTCTACTCAGGGTAGAGGACTGGAAACGCCTTCAGTCTACACTCTGATTAATGCTGTCTGGACCTACTAGTCTAATGTATAATTCTACACGGGTGTGTGTGTTCACAAGTGCACACAGACACACAGGTGTATATATATATATATATATACAGTATATACACATACATACGCACACAGTTTGTCAGACAGTCTTTGAGGCAAGACATTTAAGCCTCCTAATCCTTGATCAGTATTGACTGCCACAGTGGACACAGTGGCCGTGTTTCCACTGCAGAAACTTTCCCCAGGACCATGGAACCTTTGGAGGAAATCAGTGCCTTTCCACCGCAGGGACCAGGGTCCAATTAAGTTCTGGAGACATTATTCCTGGGACCAAAAAGTCCCTGCATGGGGGGGTGGTACTCTCCAAAAGTACAGGAACTTTAGGGTTGGGGCTTGCAGCGCTAAACATTTCTGATCAAGTACTTGCAGCCTTTTCTTTCAACCACCATCTTTAAAGGTCTGCAGCTGTAAACCAGTTTGTTTTTGTTCATAGTGCCTCAGCACATCAGCATGGAGTTACATAAGAAAGCATACAACAGCTGGACCAGCGATGACCGATTACATCATTGTTGTATAGTCGCATGCAAAAAACGCATCTAAAAACAGCCGTTGCTTCTTCATACATAGACTCATTTGTAGAGTCTTCTTTAGACCACCTAGTAACATTTCAGTTCCAGGTACTTTGAGTAGAAACACGGCTACAGTCTATTTGTAAGAATGATCCATGTAAGTTCAAGAAGTCTGGCTTTTACAGATGTCCTTCACTCTAAAACACAGGGGTTATCAGGAGAGTTCAGCTCTGCAGTGTAGAGATTAAGACGCAAAGCTAACTGGTGCATAAAAACACCATTCTCTCTTCTGCCCAAGCTCATCAACAGCGTAAAGGCAGAGGTAACCGTGATACTGAATCTAATTCGGTTCAATGTTCACTCTCCTTTTGAATCCTGAAGTACTTGACATTGGATTTATTTGGGTTTGCTTGAGGTGCTGTGTAACAAGTGGAACCACACCTGTCTGGCAGGCAGAGAGAAAGGTAATTGTGCCGTGGTCCAAAAAACATTTAGAGTGAGTGACAGAAAAGAGGGGGAGAGGTAGGCAGAGGTGTATGTCTGTGTTACACCCATAAAGGACAACGGAGAGGCAGAATCAATAGCCCGACTCTGTGTTTGCACTCACTAAGACATCAACGATGTGACCCCTCCATAACCACAGAGATTAGTTGTCACACACTTGTCAGCTCTACACTCCCTCTGTACAATGATGACTGATTGTGATTCTGTGTGTTTGTATGTCTGTACATGCCTTTTTGAAACTGTTGGAGTCGTCAACAATGATGTTTTTCTTGCCAACCGCCTCATCTGAAATCTATATTACACTTTTTGGAGGAATCAAAAGCGCGAATCACCGTCTTGGATTCCCAGCACCTCTGGCAGAGATGGCTGATCTCAGATCATCATTTCAGATGATGCAAGAGACACTGGGAATATTATTTGTTTCACACTTTAAGTACTGCATCTTAACTGTAACACTATACAATTTGCTATTGACACAGTGTGATTTAAATGAGTTTTTTTTGTTGATGTATCAAGAAGGACCCCAGGAATTATAAAGGGATGATTGGAGGAAGGCTTTGGAGTTCCCAGTGCACCCTTTGCAATAATGTTGTTTATTTAAGATGACAATGCTCTGCCGACATTGTTCTGTTATGCTGCTGATGCAGTACTCATGAGCAAGCAGTGCTGCTGTGGCTGCTGCTGCTGCTGCTGCTAATACAGCATTTCAGCAGCCACCTGAAAGTTCTCATTCTTTGTCTCTAAGGGATAGTTTATGACATCAGCCCCCAATCTTCTTGGTACTCAGCTTAGCGTATGCCTGCAAGAATTGCAAAGTCAGAGCCAAAAACACTCTCTTATCTGGTCTCTGTCTATCTCTCCGGTCGAAAACCAAGCTGTTCCACTGAGTGCTCCCCCTAGAGGCCTGGATAACTTCCAGTGTGTTGACTGGACTCAACTTTTCATCATTTCTATATTTACAGTGTGTTTTCTGTTAATATTTTGCTTCTTTTTTTTTTGGCATTCTGCAGAACATTTGTTTGATTTGCAGCACATTTTGCATGTATTTTGGGGGATTTTCCTATGTATTTTTGAATGGCCATTGTTTTTGAGGCTGGAGCACGTTTTTCCTAATGGAAATGTTTTTGGCCGTGGCGCTTGCTCTTCTCAGCCACCATACATGAAAGACATTTCTCGGCTGTTGCATGCATTGTAATGAAGTGGACCTGCATAGAATTTATCAAGCACTTAAATGGTGTGTTTATCTGCAACCTAATAATTTGTAAACATAATATTATGTGCCATCCTGTTTCCTGTTGTCATCGAAATGAAGCACCAACTATGAACCCCATCGTCCCCCGTGTGGCTTTCATCTCTCTCTTTTCTTGTCATTCCTCTTCCGTCAATGTCTCCAGTCAAACTGCAGACCAGGGTTGTTCTGGATCACTGGGCCATATGTGGAGCAGCGCATTAGTTCAGCCAGGGAACAGTAATCGTGTTTGCATTAGCTGATTAGCATCTCCTGCCTCGTTCTTGCCTTACCATCACTGGCTCATTCTTCATCTGTATGATGAGCAGCTAACTCAGAACATCCAAACACTTCTCATTATTCTCCTCATACACCTACGTTCTTTATTGATGTAGCGCCCTCTGCAACTCCAACCTCCTTATGTGCCACATGTTTGGTATTGTTCAGCAAATACAACAAAGATTTAATGTCCATGTGCATTCATTGTTATGTGTCATCACAGCAAATTGCAAAAAAATCTGCCGCTGCTTGGCTTCTTTAAAAGCTCTCTCCCACAGAGCCTTTGCTGCAAATCTAATTGTATATCCATTTTCTGTAAGTGGTCAATTTCTTGACATGTCTTACTGAAAGAACAGATATCCTAGTTCCGTCATCTGATGCCATGAATTACGCCCCCTTCTCTATGTTATTTGATGCAGATAGATCAATAACGTCTGTCATCTTTCCCGTCTTCCAGTATGTCGTCTAGTAATATCGAAAGGTCTTGAAACGAATTGCTCAAATCTGGTAACCTACAAACAGATTGTTCTGCCAGGCCTTTGCTGTGTTTACAAACCCTAAATGTTGTCTCCTCACCTCAACAATGGTGCTCAAATAAACAGCCTCTTCTTTCCAAAAGCACACCTACGGATGTATGTCTGCTCATATCTTTTGTTTGTGTGTGTGTGTGTGTGTGTGTGTGTGTGTGTGTGTGTGTGGGAGCGGGAGCGAGAGCGAGAGCACATGCATGTGTGTGTTATCACCAGCAGAGCAGTGAAGTTAATTGGCTTCAGCTGAGAGGAGAAGCAAGACAATAGCTTTAAACACACTCGCACACGTACACACACACACACACTGTCAGAAAAACTCCCATAGAGACGCACACCACACACTTTGCTCAAAAATAGATGCACGCACACACTCCCGCTGTGTAGCTTGGCTGAATCCAAACACTGAAGCGTATTGTTGTGTCTTTATTTGGACACATGGCTTACGTGGGCCACAACAGCCCGCGATAACAATGTATGCATGTGTGTGTTTGTGGGTGTATATGAGTGTTTCGGTCACTAGAGTAATGTCTGGGCCATGAAACACGCTTGGCGGTTAAATGGCCGTGGTGCATGGCAAGAAATTTACCACCCAGTTATATTTTTACCTGCCAGTCTTGGAGAGTAGCAGAAGTGGGCTGTCTGCTGAAAGACGGAGCCAACCACCACCACACCACCACCACAGCACCCGCATTTCTTCCCCTACCACCTCATACACCATTTTTTTTCTGATTCTTCCGTGTTTCCAGACTTCCCTTTTATTCATTTATTGACTATTTTAAGTCTTCTCTATATTCTCCCCCTCCTAATATGATTCCTCTTTCTCTCTCTCATGCACACGGAAAGCTGTATTTTAGCAATAAAAGTGTCAAAAATACAAAGAAAATATACCCAAATCCACCTGCATTCAGATGATTGTGCGTGTGTGTGGCTTTGAATGTTTGCGCTGTTTGTTTATGCTGTTTGGGACGGCAGGCGTAAGATATCTTAAATGAGTGTGAGAGATTCAAATAATGCATGTTGCCATTTTTGCGTCTAGCTCCGTGTTGCATGTGTGTATTTATGAGAGAGAGATGGTAGGAGATGTTTCATCTCAGTGAAGCCCAGACGTGCTTAAGCACCTGCACTCAGAAACCAATTCTGCACATACTGACACACGCACACATTAACACACAGAGACACACACATCCATCCTAATCCAGCATCTCTGCCTCTTAGGCACTCCTTGGTGAAAAGAGAGAGAAGGAGTAAGAAGTGAATTCAGAGTTGAAGTGTTTTGTCTGGGTTTTCTCCAGCGGGCTTTACTCTCCATCACACACACACACACACACACACATAGACACATTTACACACGCAGTCGTACACACACTCTTTCTCGCTCCCATACACACACACCCACACACACACGCACATACACACCCCACCCCAAAGTCTTCCGGTGGAAATGACTTTCAGATTGTTTCCTCACAAAAACACTTTCACCGGCAGAAAAACAAACAGTGCATTTATCAGGGTATCAGATAGCCAAGGCAGAGATAGATTTCACTTACAATAGCCACATACATTTAGAACATTTTAACACTGTGTATTTGCAGAAACAATGCATTTTCTTTTCAGCTTGGCCTTTTGTAGTAATGCATTGAAAAGCTAACACTGTACTCCACCTTAGATCAAGGCAAAGGTACATGGGGTTGATGCTCACAACAATGTTTTTGGGGCTCTTGTAGCTCTGCTGAGTTACCACTTCACCCCCGTGTAGTGAATTTTGAAACATTGCAGACATGGACCGGCAGAGTTCAGCACAGGAAAAATAACCAGTCCGTTAAAAACCTGTACGCTTTTCTGCTTGTATTTGTAGATCTTTTGCGAACGAAAGCTGAAACAGGGGCAAAGATAATTAAACTGTTTGTCACCTTGTCTCTGCCATGTAAATGTACACTTTCGATTGGTTGCACCGAATTCTATTCATGTGACCTTGACGGTGGTAAATGAATTTGGCTGCCAAATAGTTACAATGTAAGAATTTTGTGTGAAAAGTCTCTTGGCTGCTCTCCCCGTTGCTGTCCAGAGTGCTCATCACGCGTCTGTCAGCAGCACAGGAGCTATCCGAGGTGCTCGGCCTTGTTTGCCAGCAGGCAGAAATGCCACTGGTGGGAGTTCATGGCCAACACAAACTTTCAGTCAATCTGCTTGTCATCACTTTCTCCTGTTTTTCCCCACTATAAAACAGTGTGTCTTGTAGTCACAGATTGCTCAGTCTTGGAATCGACTACACCAGACAACGCCAGTCAAGCCAGTCCATCTAGTTTGTCTCTCCTTGTGCAGAGTGGGTGATAATTAGCTTCTGTTTAGCTCTTCAGTGTGGTCCTGTTTCTTGTTTTTCTCCTTGCAGCTGTGTGTCCAAAGTCAGTGTTCAGTTTCCCTCCTGCCCCGTTGGCAGTGGTGTTCTGCTGTTTTGTGTTTGCTGTCCTGCTGAGTCATATATAAAGGGACTTTAACCTGTGCCAAGCCGCTTTGTCATCTCTGCAATCGGGTACTACCCACACAATGTTGCAGCATGCTCTTTTTTTCATCAGCGCCCTGCTTCGCATTCATGCTACATTTCAAAGCCGACATTTTGTGATGCTAACAGGCAGAAAGCCAAACTCATGAGTGATTGAGCGAACTCCACCAACAAATACCTGCATGGCATCTGAAATCCCTGGGCCTGCAAAAAACCTCATAGTTTCATTACTGGTTTTCCAATGCCTTATTACTCATTGCTGGCGAAACCTTTTATCTTTCCGTTTTTTTCATTTGAGGTTGTCTCCTACACATTCCTGAGGAGAACTAATCATATGTGAAGCGTACTGAAAAATAAATGACTCCCCTCTATCCTTTTCCTTCTCTCGGCCTAGATAACAAACCTTCTTCTCCACCTCCTTCTCCCTCTCCTTACCTTTTGTGTCTTGAGGGGAGATTTTTACATGCCTCTTTGGCTTTGCACCGGAGTCAAGTCACTCCTCGTATACTGTAACCAGCATTTCTCCCAGGAGAGTGCACTGAAAAGAAAAAACCACCCATGTGGCACATTCAGAATGCAAGATATTGACTCATCAATATACAACATTTTCAGTGTGTACTGATTGGACGGTTCCAATCTATGCACCTACATAAAAGCTAACGATATGCATTAACTCAACAGTACTAAAAAGTAATACTTTCAGATGCGTTTTGGCTGGCAAAGTGACTTGACATTCAGTGCGTCCAACCAGATCAACTATCTTTATCGATCAGGAAAACGGCCTGAGGGGTAGAGCCCTCCTCCTGCACCTGGAGGTTTGAGCGCTAATCCTACAATACAAATAACTGAGACTCAGGGAAATCAGTGTTTGACCAGGATGGTCTGGGTCTTCCAGGGTAATGTAGATGAGCGCAGTCATGAGTGCAGTCTGATCAGTGCTCAGAGTGGCTGCGGTAGGGTGTGGCCACATGTATCTTGGGCCTAATTTAGCAAAGCATCTGTGGAAGGACAAGCTCTCCTCCCAACCCCACTGACATTAGTGGCCTCAAAGCGCGTCTGCTACACATATGCACAGGCCAGAAATTGCTGTGCAAATGTTCCTACCGTCCTCCATCTGCTGCTAATCTTCTAATCTGTATCCATCCACATGACCTGTGCATACAGTATATGCTGCAGTGCAGATTTATGCGCAGCATACACTGAAAGCGTACATGCAGTACAGAGGATTTTTGCTTTTAATATAACCCTTGCATATATCAAATGTTAATTAGCTCATAGCTTGCAGTTTTCTAACAGTAAATCAATTGTTTAGCAGAAACAGCTTCATGGAATTTGTGTTGTGTTCGACTGAAGTTTGACATCTAAGTTATAAAGAGATTTGCTTTTTCCATTATTGCGAATTATTGCTGAAGTTGAGTCATATCTTTCAGTGACTTGGAAAAGGTTGTATATTGTTTCTTTTCCTCCCTGGCAGAGCAATAACTGATCTAAAATTTAGTACATATCGACAGAAAAACAGAGACCCAGAGTCCCTCTTCCTCTGCTGTCCCTGCTCCGGCTCTCCGTCAGCTGTACAACTGACCTGCTCTTTGTTTATCAAGCTATGCTTTGCGTTGTCTGTGAGGACCTTACAACACTCCTGGGTCCTGGTCATTCCACAGATCAGGTTTCACCTGGAGGGCGGCAGTGTTTTTGTTTTTTTAACCTCAGGGCTGTGGAAAAACTAGGGATGCTTTTTTGGCCCAGATCTTGTTCGAGTCCTTCAGCCTCAGACTTTTCCCTAAATGTTGATGATATGCACCTGACACACTGAAATAACCGGTGACGATGACTAAATTTGAACGTCTTGTACACTCCTCCTTGCTAGTAAGAGAGATAATGGATGCATAAACAGCAGAGCCTAGCCACTATGAGTATTACCCACTAAACCCAGTGTCACTTTCACAGGTGCGCCCAAATAGTTTTTCACATTCACACGCACTAATTCTCACTCACATGTGCAGCCAAATACCCGCAGTATAGGCTGTTGCCACACTAGCAGGCTGTGTTGGACAGTAGTGGAGAGAAACAGCACTAGCGATCCATTAAAACATGCCCAGATCAGCTCTGATACTGATCTGAAGTATGAATTTGGGTGCCTATTAAGCAAAAGCAAATCTTATTTTACTCCGTGACCATTCAGTGCGACTGACCTTTATCTAATTAGTTTTTTTTTTTTGGTACTATTCATTTTTTCTTTAGTTATTGCTTCCTTTTTTTCCCCCCTTGTAACCAGCTCAATTAATCATTTAACAGACGTGTGTTATTTTAATGACGCCGCTCTCAAGAAACGGACATTGTTATTCAGTATTGTAGATTGAAGGCACGTTAGAACCATTGCTAAATTATGCTGTGAAATCATCATAACCCCTTTTTTATCACGCGTGAGGGCAAATATTTAAAAGACTTAATAATTTCTCCCCACGCATATCAAGACTCAGGCTCGGCAGTATGATCTGAATGTTGGGAGTGAGTACAAATTCATCTTTCTTTGTTGCTGTGCTCTGTCAAATCTGCGAGCATCGGCGTTTTTGACTCGCACGGTTAAAGGTTATGTGCATGTTTGTATTGAGAGCAAGCTTGCGACTGTTTCTTATTCCAAAACTCTTCAAGCCCAATTTTAAGCCCAAAATCCACCGGTCTTACGGAAAGCCTCAGTTTGCTGCAGCGTGTTACTTTCACTCTCTTTGGGTCCGAGACAGAAAGTTGAAGAGGCTCTCGTCTCACATTCAGCTCTGCTTACAGAATGATAACTACACACACACACACACACACACACACACACGCCAAAGGCTGAGTTAGAACAATATACTGACTGCAAGATTGTGTCCTCTGTGTGTGTGTGCGTGCGTGTAGCACAGCATATGTGTGTCTGAGGTATTACTGCAGACATGCTTGGGAGGTTTTCATCTTCTGAAGTCTGTTGCCTAAATCCTGCAGAGAGAGGAGGGGAGAAAAGGAAAAGGTGAGGCAGAGACGCCCGACAATGGGGAAAGTGAAGAAGAGAGTGGTGGAGAGAGGTGTTTTTAGCCGAATTAGATTGTTCCTGAGTGTGAGTCAGGCTCTCTGCTTCAGCCTAATGGTGATGGATGGTCCACGACTTTGAAACAATGGAACACACATAGATGTACAGCACAGTGAGGCACACACACACACTCACATTCCCGCAACTCTACAAGCTTTAATGCTGACTTTATGTTACCTGTTAGGGTTCTTTGTATTGTTCATTGGAAACATACAGATTGGTCAGAATTGACGAAATGAAGACATGAAACAACAGATTGTTTGCTTAAGCAAGGAAATCCTGAAACACTTAGCACGTACTGCACCTCAGTGATTCTGTAACCAACAACATGAAAAATCCATTGGCTCAGATTGACTTTGTCGGGCTGTAGGTCACAGAAGGGTAGAAGAAAAGCAGGACTTCTCTGAAAACATGCTAAACACCATAGAGTACAGCTGACTGAGGCTAAAGGCAACATGACTTCCAAGATTAATCAAAATGTATTAAGATGAGGATCATTTGTTCCCCACAGACATAAATTCTGTTTTCAAGTTGTTGTCTAATAGCCAGAGCATTTTATTAAACACCCAGCATTTTCCTGAATAAGGAAAAAAAGGTCTTTTACTACACAATGTAACACAGAAGTGGAAATGAAAACAGCAGAAGTGATACATACTGCCACAACCTGCATCCTCTCTCTGAATTCCACTAAAACCGGACGTTTATTTTAGCTAATAAAGCTAATAGACAGGGAGTTTTTCTTCTAAAACACTTAGCACAGACAGGCTGAAATTTCAGCACTTTAGTAAAGTGACTGTTTAGTCACTGGTATTGATTAATGCTGGTGGTTAAAACTAAATATACAAAGAGTCAGCGCGCATGGGAATAAAGAACATTTCTAGATAATGTCACAGTGTAGCTGAATAAGATGTGCCGTTGGCTGCCAAGCATGACATGTGCTGCGGATCAATAAAGTGTTCTCATTCTGATTATGATGAAGACTTAACGTTTGACATATTGTCCATCAGTGAAAGTGTTTGAAGGCTGATGAGAGGAAGTGTATCTCATGTCGAAATCACATGGTTTCCAAACTGCTGTGAGCACACTCGTTTATGAATCTTCATACAAACGCTGCTATATGATGTAGTGTGTGTGTGTGTGTGTGTGTGTGTGTGTGGAGCTTATCTCTATTGCTGCAAGGAATGATAATTATAGTATCCAATTGCAAATTTTAAGATCACTTTTTCATATATTACTGCTGGGGAATTTCAACAGACTGGCTACACTGACATGAATTGTCCTCTGCAGTTGCCCTTCTCTTGTGCTGCCAAGCCTGACGTGAACTGTACAAATCACACCCTGGATCCATCAAAATGGTTACTTTTGCATATTTTGCAGTGAGCAAGCTTCACTTCTTTCAGTGTTCAAATGAAAACTGCACGTCTCGGTGCGTCTCAGCTTTCGATGTTCCTGGCTTCATCATTTCAACGTGAAACCGCTTCTCTGACTCGTCGGTCAATAATTGCACATAATGATAAAACACACTTTCATTCAATTCAATTTCTTTCACATGGCCAATATTTAATAAAAATGTGAACTTCAAAGGAGGATTTGCATTTTGAGATTTCATAGAGATACATTCTCTATGAATTAATAGTGCTTCCAGTCCCTGAGGCAGGTGGGCTTATGTGTGTGTCTGTCTGTGTGTGTGTGTGTGTGTGTGTGTTTTAGGGGTGGGCGATATGACCTAAAAATGTATTTCACTGTGTGTTTTTTTTATGGTTTATAGTAAAATACTCCACTCAAAAACATGATTCTACCTCTTCTCAGTCAATGAACAATGAAAAGGAACACATCCCAAGAAAGAGAAAGGTTCAAAAAATCATGTGTTTATTGGCTCCAAACAGGAATGATAATAAGGCAGAGGCCTAACGTGCATGTGCTTTGGAAGGAGTTGCAGTATAAAGTGTGGAAATAACGTTTTGCACATCCAACCTACTGCTCTGGTTACTGAATTAGCTTCAAAGGATGCCCAATGCTCACACAGTTTCTCTTGACTGTCCCTCAATATTAAATATGCCAACATGGCTCCAGCGTGTGGGTCTACAGTAGATGCTGCTAGCCAAATTAGAAAAAAGGGCAAAACTTTTCAGATTCTAAGTGGTCATTATTGATTCATCCTTGAGCTTCAGTTTTGAAGTGAATCCTGCTTTGTAAAGCAGTCCAAAGTAAAATGACTTGAATAAAATGACACACGTATAGCCAGTTGTTGTTGTTGTTGTTGTTGCGGGGACATTTCCATCAAGTTAATCCACCGAGGCTTCACTTCCTTGTGGCTGGAGTACAAGAAGACTTTTGTGTTTGTTCTTGCAGCCAGAAACAGAGAAATTGGTGCACTTTGCTCGTATTATTACCTACCACAGCTTCATGTAACCAGATTCGGCATTATAGCAAGGAAAATAGTAGTTACTGCATGTAACTCCAGTTCTGTGAGTACATGCATAGTGTGCTCATACATGTTATTGCAGCCATCCCTGGTGTGTTCATATCTATATTTGTGTATGTAAGCAGCTCATGGTTTGGAGGCTGTGACAATTAAACCACCTTGACAATTCAAACAACAGGACTTCAATTCACTGCCCTTGAAACAAAGAAATAAACTAAAGAAACAACCCTGACGGCCATATTTAGTGGTCACATCAATGCTGGATAACAGCATTTCGTTATGCTTTAGTATGTCTGTTGCGATTCATTCAACTATTCAGTATTTTCAAGATTTATTTCAGGTTTTCACTCACTGAAACAAAGCAACAGTGAAACCAGCTCAGCAAATGCAACACAAAATGAAGCTGTCTGACATAACAGTACGTGCTGTCCCAGTCATTTCCACACAGTCAGCACAAAACATCACTGCAGTGGAAAGTTATGAAAGGTATATATATGAAAAGTAAGTGGCCTTGCTCCGTTTTTATTGAACTCATAAATGTGAATATAGGAGACATAAGCTATTATCTTGGTCTGGAGAGGTCGTATTTCCCTCCACAATGCAAAGATGACCTTGATTCAGTGACGTTACCATACAGTTCCTTTGAACAGAGAAATATTATGACATAGCTGTCAATTTAAAGAAAAATAACAGCTTTTTGCATGAACGTAAGGGGCCAAAAGTGTAAATCTGGCAACAGGCAAAACCACAATGTTCAGTATTTAATGCACAGTGGATATTTTGTCACACATTTTTGACCTTAAGTGGAACAAATTTGTTTAGTGTTGATTAGGTTGTTCAGGGCCTCAACCATTTCATGGACTGCACAGGCAACACAAACATTGCACTGCTTGGTCGTGCATGGAGGTGAGCCAAACCTGGGTGAGAGATTTCATCATCTTTGTGTTGCGGTTCTACACTGATCACATTATAGGTGCAGTCAAAACAGAGATCTCTCTCATCCTTGTGCATCTGTGATAGCGTGGGGATTTTGTTTTCCACTTCCGCTGTAGTCTGACCTCTTTTCTGTTCTGTTTGGCAAATTAACCACAGTGTTGGTCAGCTTGACACAGACACAGCACTCAGCAGAGGGATGAGAGTGAGGCGGCATCGTTTTAATTTGGTCTGAAATTGACAACGGAAAAACATGTCCACAATAGGATTTTTTTTTTTCTGTTTCTCAATGTGAAACTTGTACTGAAATATGAGTCCGTGGGTATCAAGCAGCCTCCAAAAGTGTCCTGATTGATGGAAAAGCTTGATGGGTTCAAGACTGCACAGCCTGAGTGAGTGTTGAAAACATTTTTGGAAATGCTCGAGTGTGAGGCTGGAAGCAGAGCATCCCAAGAAGACATTCGTTTTAGGTGCCTCCATTGTGTCGGGGCATCTTCCTGCTCGTCATTCTGTGGGAGCAACACGATGAGTTGGAGGGCAGAAGTGGAGATAATCAAAAAAAATTACATAAAAGGTACAGAGACAGCATCGTGGATATTAGTCATAGCCTCATGATTCATGTTTGGATCATGTGGCGGTTGTGGCAGTGGGAGAAACCACGCATTAAATTACTGGCTGGGCCACGGTGCTTGTTGTATTAATATTGATTTATCACATTTTCCGAGGGATCTTTGTAAACACAGTCGCTGGGATCTGTCACTACAATAAAAAGGTTCGCTCACGCCTGCATGGCTGCATTGTGGTTTTCTGTGGGGTGCCTGAAAGCTGTGGGACAAACAACTGTCACAGCGGCTGCCACCCACCAAATCTCTAGAAAGTGTGTCTAAAGATATGTGAGAAAAGCAGAAGAGGCTCGATGTGCAATTGACCAATGACTAATTTCTCATCGGTATGACTGATAAAAGGTGTATATATTACATAGTACTATAGGAAGTATATTATACTTTGTATTATGTTTTTGATACATTCAAAATCCTGCAGCAGAGCTTTTCCTACTCAGCTGTGTGTGTGTGTGTGTGTGTGTGTGTGTGTGTGTGTGTGTGTGTGTCTGTCTGTCTGTCTGTCTGTCTGTCTGTCTATTTGTCTTTCCTCCCTCTCAGGCACATCTCTCAGACACTTGTGCAAAGCAATACTGTGTGTCAGTGAATGCTATCGATGTCGTAGCTTCGGCAGATGTTAGCGCTGGCTGACGTCCTGTCTGACACCGTGTTCCTGCCTGGCAGTGGATGCAGGTGCTGTCCTGGCTTCTGTGGATGTTGGCTCAAACTCCCACTCCTGCATCATTTTTTCTCCATCTGTTTCCGTATCGCATGGTCATTGTCTTGTAAGGTGTTATTGGAGTCTTTCCTCCTCTCAGGTGCGTTGTGCATCATCTTCCTCCACTGTAGTTTGTTTTGATGTGCACTATGTTGCCTGTATCAGTCCTGTGATTGATTTTTGTTAGATGTACCCTGGTTGACTCTTTGTCGCGGTAGCACACCACAATATACAAACCATGGCTGCCTAGCAAAAATAAGGTATGAACTGTTTGCCTCTTGGTGTCTGTACCTTTGATGTAGACATGGCTCACCCTGCCTGCCAGACATCCAATCTGCCAACCCCAAATTGACCTGCTTCCCTTTAACTTCTTTGGATTTACCAAACCCAGTGCAAGCCAGCGTCCTCCGCTGTCAATCCTCATAGCATGACTCGTCCTTTGTGAGTAGATGATTTTATCTCAAATCCACTCTTCCATCCCCCTTAAAAAGGCTTTGATTTAAATAGCATTTTCTAAACTATCCATAGGCAGCTCAAGCAAGATTTAGAGTCTGTGTTAAATTCTGGTCTCGATGCTTCAGTATCTAAATCAATGCAAAGTGGTAATGCGCCCTCCAGCTAAGTGCACTCTCTTTAAAGGGTATGTCATGTTCAGTATATGTTGATTACTAACTGTATGTCTCTTTCTCTCGTTCACCACTTTCCTCTTTCAGCTTCACTCTACGATTTGTTTTCTGTTTCACTTGTTTCTTTATTGATCTAACCTGGCCGTAGGGTCTGCTAATAAGATGCCCACACTGCCAGTCCCACAATGCAACCTGTGACTCTCACACACACACACACACACACACACACACACACATGCACACATGCACACACATACAGACTGATACATGCACAGTGGTCCTTCTATGAGCCATGTCGCCAGGGGCTCTGCAGCGTGCCACCTGTGTGTGTGTATGTGTGTGCTCTGCCCTTTGCTAATGTATGTCTTATGATTAATTTCTGTCATTCGTCCCCATATTCCCAAAACCCATTCTCTGCATCTGGCTCTTTATCTCACCCTCTGTCTCTCCCTCTCTCGGTTTCTCTCTCTATTTCGCACTCATTTGCTCTCGTCAGTACCTCAGATTCTCCCTGACATTTTTCCCATAATCCTCCAGTACCAGGAAGTTAAGCCCTGCAGGGGCCAGACTGACATTTAGGAACTGCTCTCTAAGCAGGATAGCTGAACCGCAGACTTTTACATGCAGGGGCACACACACATTAATGCATACACACAGACACGCAGACAGATACACCCTTGCAGATGCATGTGCCCACATATTCACGCACAAACCTCCCACGGCACATATGGACATATGTGCAGGGCTACTTCATTATACCGAAGAGCCACTTGAGATACAAAGAATATGCTTGAGAAAAAAAATGTAAGGGATCTTCCATGAATTGCAAGTACCATTCGCTAACATGGGCCATGTTTCATGCTGTCGAAGACGCAAAAGCAGACAAGCTGTCAGCAACAAAGAAATTAATTCATTGCTATTTAATTTTTAAGAAAATCCCCTTGATTTTAAGCCGCGTTGACTGCGCCTGTTTTGTCGTCATATATGTGCTCACAACTACACTAATGTGCTGATACAGAAGGTAAACAAGCCAGCAGAAACAAGGAGAAAGCAGAAAGATGAAATGAGCTTAAACATGGAGAAAATGTGCCGCACAAATGTGAAAGCACAGAAGCGAAAGAACAAAGTGAAAATGATGTGAGAAGTTGGATAGTGGAGGAAACAGAATAAAGAACAGCAGCAGATGGGAGGAGAGCGAAGCAGCAGCACAGGAGGTGAGTGACGAGAGTGGGATAAAATGTCTGCGCTGAAGCTAACTGTCGGCATCGGCTAATTAATTCTGAAGCATTGTGAGCTCGAAAATAATGTTTCCTGCTCCAAAATATTTGCAAAATGTCTGAAATCATTTCCACAGCTGGTTTAAGAAATAGAAAAAATCTGCAGCCATTGGAACGAGCTTTACTGGGTCACATTTTCTTGGGCATCTTGCCGCAGAAATCTTTAGAAATGTCTGTCCTCCCTCGCTCTCCTTCTCTATCCATCCATTCATCCATCCTTCCAAAATCCCCTCAGCTTTTTAGTTTTACCCTTAAAGGCTTATTAGCGCTCCTCCTGTGTGTCTACATGTCTGGCTGTCTGTCTCTCACGCACTTGATCCTGTCTCCTCCCTCCTCTCATCCCTCACTATCTCCCCGCGCATCTCCCCCACCCCCACCCCCCCACCCCCCAATAACAGCCTCTGGCCATGAAAAGTTTTACAGATGTGAGTTGGCAGACCTTGTGTGGTTGGGTTTCTGTGTGTCTCTGTGTGTGTGTCTGTTCGCGCACGCACGCACACTTGTGAGTATGTGTGTGTGTGTGTGTGTGTGTGTGTGTTGGCAGACCTTGAGACCTGTCAGTGTCTCACTGTGTCAAACGAGGACGCTGGCATCCTGCCGACCCCTCATCTCGCTACTCTCTCTTACACACACTTTCTCTCATTTCTCACACGCACACACAAACATCCACACACGCACAATCATGCGAACTCACAGACAGTATAACAAATCCCAGCACAGTGGCCTAAACTGGGCACAGATCTGAATGTTGCAAAGTAGTTGCTAACTACCCTGCAGATACTGTTTTATCAGACAGGCGGAGTTGGCTCTAAAAAGCAGTTTGGCTGCCTGGCACTTGATTGGGTGCATCGCACATGTGTGCCATATCTGCCTGGAAGACATGCCAGTCTACCTTCAACGAGTTAACTCGCTGCCCATGGTCTGCGTTTAGCCAGGAGTAAGTCCCACGTGCTGCTCTCTCATTTAGCGCACAGAGCAAATTTTAGCCGTGTTCAACCAAAGTTCTTGTCAGATGGTCGAACAGCATCTGAAACCACCAAACCTTTAAGGTGTCCCGCTTTACGCAGCGATTGGCCAAGTGTGCAGCCGCGAGGAAGCAGGCAGGATTTGAACTTGCCCCTCAAACTCTCTTAATTTCATTCTTCACACGGCTTTTTGTATGTGCAAATGAGTGCAACACTGCGAATGCCTTCGGGGAGAGCCTGTCCAAAACAATGCTCCATTATCGTATGATCCATCACGTCTCATCCCTCTCTATGATGGCTTTTTGCCATTGTGGTGTGTCCATTTGAAACGGCTATAAACATTTGTGCTTCCAGACGTGTTGAGACGACATGTCGCACAGACTTGTTCATCTCATGCATACTTGGCCTTAATTTACTTGCATTTGAATTCATTTATTCACTCACATATTCACTCAGTCTGCCCTCTAGAGTGTATTACTCGGCATGCTCAGAGAAGCGCTTTCGTATGCTCGTCAATTTTCCATCACAAGCTAAACTGAACTAAATTGAAGATAGTGAAGTCTGATTAGCTAATGTAGCACAAACGGGATATCTACCTGTAGCCGTGTGATGTGATGAGTTTTAGTGGCCGGACAGAAGAAAATTATTTAACATTGTTATTGTTAATGCGAGTTGTGGTTTGTATCTTTGCCTGTTGTACAGAAACAAAACAGTGAGCCGATCTCAGATGAAGTACAGAGCGCCGAAGCTGTCAATCACGACAACCTGCTGCTCTGCTCCTACACAGCGTCGGGCACACAGGGAGCCACCTCTCACTCACTGCTTCACCGACGTAACAGGAATGAATCTGACAAATGAATATGCTGCATTAAACAAAAGCAGTACCAACACTGTGAGCAAACACACATCAGATGAAATCAGCGTAATGTTTCTCATGAAATGATTTTGGAAAAATAATAAGGATGGACCAGGTGTTTCTCCCTAACCTGCCAAGCGTTGCTCAACATGCCAGCAGCTTCAGATGGCATCCAAAATGTGCTTGCACAGCTGTTCTAGTATCAAGTATATTTATCAACTTTAATCAGGGGCAGAGACCTCGTTGCCATAAAGAAATAACATATTTCAAATATTTTTAACCTTTCCCCCCTTATTTATTGATTTTTTTTTTTTTTTTTTTAGATCTTTTTTTGGACTCATGTATGCGCCTGCCAAATTGGCACATATGGGTTTTTATAGCCTCGGTGTATACGCTGCTGTTCCCTGATGGGTACAGATGGAAGTTTAGAAATTACACATGATTAATCTTTATTTTAGAGGGAAATATTGAAGATTATTGCAGATACTTCAGTCACGGCTGTGACTTATGTGATGATGCTGAGCAGATGAAAATGATTTGCATCTCCAGGACAGACAGTGTTTTCCTCTACTCTGATCAGTGCACATGCTTTCCTCAGCTATTTCATCACTCTGCAAAGTACCAGGGGTTGATTGTGAACTGGATGAACTCTAAACCACCAACCAGTTGCTACACATAGCCACGGAGGCAGCTAAAATGGAAAAATTGCATATATGCATATTGCTGTGCACTGAAATGTTCATCTACCACAATGGAAACTGGCAAGAACTGGAGAAAATCGATGAAATCTTCTGCTCAGTAAGAGGGGCGGGACACTACCTTGTGTCCAGTTGAGCTGCCTGGTTTTAGCTTAAAAATGGGTATAATTTCCATAAACTTTTCCTGGTCCTCCTTTAATACATATTAAAAATGTGACATACTGCAGAATGTAATTTATTTTTGACCAACTTCCACTCACACACTTAGTTTAACATCATGTGACATCTGGACAGTGATGTGACCTTCCAATATGAAACGGACAGTTGCCACAGGGAAAATACATTTCTAGTCATCATGCTCCTTTTACATCTATTTCTCTCCCAACAGTTTTGTGCCCTCTTTCTTTCCACTTTGTTCTCTTGCCTCTCTTCCCTGTCTTTGCCTTATATGTCCACATGTCTTTCGTCGACCTTTTTCCTTTGTGTGCTCGCCACTTAATCTCAGTCGTCTCTGTTTTCTTTCGATCTGGCTGCACGGAGAGCAGATGGCACTGATCCATAACTTAGTTAAGTGACTGACTTTAATGAGAAAGGACATATACACAGAAAGAGAGAGACAGCAAGAAAGATGGAGATTAAGAAAGAAAACTAGATGAATGCCAAAGATTCCCTCCGCATGAAACACAACTCAGGCAGGAAACACTTGAGTTGCAACGTTTGAAACCTTTTATGACAACAAATAGCGATACAGGAATATTTGGCATTCGACACTCTGCTCTTCAATGTGCCCTGCACAGACCAAGCAGCATATTGAAGACTTGGCAAGAAGCTGCTGTGTATATATAAGTCTAACACTGTCAAGAACAACTTCACAAGGCATAATTAAGTAATATGGCTTTGACATCATTCCACCGAGGGACAGGAGCAATAAGAGACAACGTAGTTAGATGATTAGCCAGCTAATGTTAAGACTGCATTGCTAGCCAGTGTTCGCTAGACAGTGTGTTTATATGTAACTATATTTAGAGGCTGCATGAACCTTTCTCAAGACTTCAGAAACAACGCCATGCCGACAAGCACATTAGTTTCCCAGTTAAGACTGACTTTTGGAAGTATCCTGTTCATGTATTCGTACACATATGCTGGTTGTACAAACTTGGATATGCCAGTTTTGAGGTACATGGAGAGGGAGACTGTCCTCCCAAGAAAAACGACAGCATCCGTCGTGTCAGCCAGTGCCTCAAAACAACATCTGTGTACCGTCAAGTGTCAAAGCCCTGGAGCAGCCTCTGGAAAATATGACGGGAGCAAAGGTGGAAATCATGCAATGTTTTAGAAGCAACAAAGTCCGTGGAGGGAGGAGATCAGGCTGGATGGATGGGTCATCAATGGACTTTCAAGTCATTTTAACCCAAACCATGATGTTTCCCTAACAAAGTTGTTCTTCTGCCTAAACCTTACCAAAGCTCAGAGTTTAATAATACATCATGTAATTAGGGTCTGTCTACATACTGATATGAATATTAATGTCCGACAGCAGTAACACAGATGATAAACTTGATATTACCAATTGCTCTTCCATTAAATGAGTAATACCTTCAGACAGACCAACTAAATCTAGCAGAACATGGTAAACGCAGGGATGGCCCGTTCTTCCCACAGCCCATTATTCCATCTGAAAAGACTTTCCTAATGTGCCTCGGATTGGCTAGTGTTCATTGCTTGGTTGGGCTTAGATGGTTGCTTAGATAATCACAGTTGCGTTGAGTCAAAAAACAGCATTGGACGGCATTAGACTAAACAGTTATTGGATAGATATTTCCATTAAGGTGCAGCATGATTCACCTAAAAATCCTGCCCTTTAAAACTTCCATAGATTCTTTGTAGAAATCTCAGCGGCTTTTTATTGAAATTGAGAGTTTCCTGCTTTCCTCAACTTTTTACCATCAGGGGACGTTAGCTTTGTATTGTTCATACCAGTTCTAGCCAGTGTGGGACTGTGCAAAGGCTCTGAAAATTCCCGATTGTGTAGCAGCATTACATGCTGCAGTCTGTCTCCCCTTCCTCGATACCATGGGTTAGTTTTGTCTTCTCTATTCTGCTGCAGGGATTTACAGTGCAGTGTCCCATGGGGAATGAACAGGCAGCGGCTGAAACACTTTCATGGGGGTATCTTTTTGGACAATGGGCTCGCTGTGTGTCCTTTGGATCTGGTGTACTAAATGGACAATAACTGTTATGGACCCAAGCTGTTTCACTGGGATTTGGTCAAACTCCAGTCCCCATTATCTGATCATGGACAGGTCAATACTTTCATCAAGAGATTAAACAATGACTGGGCCTCAGGGGTGCAACCCTGCCTTCAGGGGAGCCTTCACAGTGCTTTCAAATGGATTCCAGCTTATGCTCAGATTTTTTCATTTAATGTGACTCTCATATGAGGTGACATATTGCACAGTTTCTCCTGCCAGATAATAATGAAGCCATGAGGTTGCTGTAGAAAAGCTTTAGAAAAGCTATTTGTGGCCTTATTTTCTGTCAACAAAACAATTTTCCAGAAAAGTCAGCATCTAATGAAGACCAGGGCCAAAGTTGTTAACACTGTAAACACCGTACAATACAAGACTAAATGACAGCATGAAGTTGCAGATTCTTTGTTGTGTCATGTACACAGGCAGGACAAAATGTCACCACTGAACACACTGAGACAGCTGAGACACAGTGGCAAGTATGTGAGGGTTTCTGAGCCCTGAAATCTTCAGGTTTGAGATAACACTATGCAACCAAAAGGATATTCAATTGATAAATCAGAATGAATTAAAAAAGAAAAATTCCATGTGAGTGTCTATTATCTTCAAGGTAATTAAATGATAGTAGAGGGCCGGTTTAGAGGCACAAAAGAAAAAATGTCAGGGTTAGAAATGATGACTCGTGACACAGTGTGGACCTCAAACATGTCAATAACTGAATATTATAATGTGAGAGGCCTTCAGACAGACACACACATGCAATTTACAAAATATATATAAAACACAAAACTCCACGGGGCCTCAGTGTGGTGATTAGAAGCAGACAATGTAGGACCATGTGTCTCAGGAAAGGAAAAAAAAATCCCTGACCAGACTGAAAATATAATCTCCTTATCTCTTCATTTCCTCTCCCTTCCTTCTTTTACCATCCATTTCCATTTTCAATTTGTTTACCTCTTTGTCTGTCTCACTGCTTGCCTTTCTTTTCCCTTCCTCACTCATTTTCTTCCTCTCCTGCCTCCTTCTCATCTCCTTCACACCTCTTTCCCCCTCGCTCAGCCTTTATCTCCTCTCTCCTCACATTATTTGTGTGTGGATGTCTGAATCTCTTAGCTGTAAAGTGAGAGCCAACAGTTGTTATAACCCTCTCGGTCTCCCTCTTATACACCATCTTAAAGGAGGTTGTTAGAGGGTGGAAGGCACATCTTATGCTGTATCACTCTCGGCACTCTTTTATTCAGTAGTAAATTGAGGATTGACTGGCTTTAGAAAATGAATAACTTCAAGATTGAACACAAGAAAAGGATGAAGATGTAATGGTGTGTTACATCAGCGGACGGAGGACATGTCAAACAAATCTAAAAGATGTTTGTCTAAAGGCCATTGCCTCAAAAATCTGAGACTCATTTACGTTCTTTATAAACACTCCAATTTCCACTTCAGGAGCTTTCACAAAAATCTTTTAGGCAATTTAAAGGTCCAGTGAGTTGGATTGAGTGGTGTCTATCAGTGAGGTTGCAGATTGCAACCAACTGAATACCACTGGCCTCGCCCTCCCATGTGGTGGCTGCTGAAAACACACAGAAAAAAAACACAAAAGGTTCTCTCAAGAGGTTGGTTTGCTTGGTTTGTCCATTCTAGGCTACTTTAGAAAGATGGTGGACTCCATGCAGGAGGACCCACTCCCTCTGTAGATATAAAGAGGTTATTCTAAGGTAACGACAAGACAATCATTTTCAGGTGATTAGACACAAATTAAAACCTCAGGCTTGTTCATACCACACGGAAATAATCCAATCCCAGTCTATGGATGCGTGAATTAAGCTGTTATATTCAGTTTATGATCCATTTTGACATCACTCCACATTCGAGGAAATGTGAGTGGTATCTTAAACTCAGTAAGCAGAAAGAAAATGATTCCAAATCGATATCAGTGCTCAGCTTGCGCCTGCATGAGCGACAGCACTGCTGATCTTCCACTGTCAATGGCACATAAAAACACAGATCATGAATATTTTAAAGTTCAAAACGGCGCTCAGCTGATGCAGTCAGGCCTGAGAGTGGAGGGTGTGGGGTGGGTTATGCATGCAAAATGTTCCTGAACACCCTCCCAGCTGGCAACAGCTCGTGCTGCTGCTGATTTTACTGTGGGAGGAGGGTTAGCTGGTAGTTGGCAAACTCGCCGCCTGATGGGCTCTTTGGCATAGCTTTGTGAAATGAGCCAATGACTGAAGGTCCTCCACTGGACTGACAGCATGTCATGGAGAGGGGTGGAGGTCACTGCCTATTATAGCAGAGAGTTTTGCTAACATCCTTTTCTCCAACGCTGCCAGTAAGCCCGGGCTCAGTCCAATGTCAGAGCTACAGTAGCCTTTCTCAGGCTCCATGTGTCCCCTGAGTTGACGTTGCCAGGCCTGCAGTGGACAATAGCACAGAGAGGACAGTGGCTGCAGCAGCCTGATAGAGCACGCCTAACAGTGTGTTGTACAAGTTGAGGCACAAGAGCCTCCTTAAGAAGACGAGCCTGTTTGCTGGTCTAATCCATTTTTCTGTCCAACTGCAACTCACTTTCGCTTATTCTGTACCTTTAAAGTTTAGCCTCAACTTTTTTTTCTCTCTCCAAACGTTAATCAAGTTTGCACAAAAACTTAAAATATGTATACGCGGTCTCCAATGAAATTGCTCGCAGCTGGGAGAAGCTTACTCCAAGGATGTCAACATTGAGACAGATAAAATCCTGAAATTTCATTTTAAATCACTTCCCTTGCGTAGGAATCATAATATGTGTGCTTCATTTCAAACACTAATATTTGTCTGCTCACCTCTTGTGCCTAACAGGGAGAGAGAGAAGATAAGAAGCAAAGGAAACTTGTTGGATGACCTGGATGTCCTTGGTGAGTCATAGAGGAAGGCGCAGTGAAAACATCTATGTCTGCCTCATTTGGCTTGTCGGTTTTTACATTAGGAACAGGATTACTGATAAGATCAAATTGTATTTATTTGAGCAAGACTAATACAGAACAAGACATCCATTAACTTAGACTGTAGATCAAAACATGCTCTCCTGAGAAGTTCAGTCAGTAAGAATCCTGAAGATTGGTGACATCTGTTGTGGTGCGGGGGTCTGTTGTTAACACACATCAAGGAAACTCAGAGTGAATCATTACACCAATTACTACAGAAAAACAATAGGTTGTGAATAAATCATTGACACTTTCAACTTCATACATGCGCTGTCTTTGATTTCATCTGATTCATGATTTTTACAGCAACATTTTCTGGGGCCTTGGTGGTGTCCTGCAGATCCCACTGCACAGCACATATCTGTTGTAGTGTTTTATTTGCCAGGGATGGCAGACTCTGCCAGCACCTGTGAGAACTGTATCATGCAGGGTGTGTTAAGTACTAGACTTAATGGTCGTTGCCTCAAAAATGTCAACGAGCAACATGATCAAACATGGCCACCAAAAGCACACAGATTCATCCACATGAATAAGTGGTACACGATTAACTCACACTTGTGTTTACTCATGTGTTCAAGGTTTACAGCCTGTAAGGCCTCCGAGCCCTGTGTCAGCGGACAGCGAGCTCACCTGAGGGAAGAAACGGAGGCGAGCTGAGGTAAGGAAGTGAAACCGTATTGTAACGCGTTTCGCATGTACTTCTGGGCAAAGAAGAGGCATTGTGACAGAAGTATTGACCGTATTGAATGAAGTAACTGCAGCCATGAGTGGGCACGGCTAAAGGTTTTGAATTAGAGGCTTTGTGCTCTAGACTGGTAATCATCCAAAAAGCTGGAAAAAAGTCAAGAAAAAACATTGTTGTTACATGAATAAGTGATGGATCCTTGTTTTAAGAATTACCTTGACATTTTCAGTGGCTTGCTTGAGGTTACGCTACCAAAATAGATGTGTTTATCAGAGCAATGCTATTAATAATATATTAGACAGGCACTTGATTTCTTTTTTTAAGCCATAATTAAATGCCATCAATCAAGGCAATAGTGAAGCACGCACTCTGAAAATTAAGACCACGTGTATTTAAAACAATAAGAATCCAGCTAAATAGCACGCTTGAGTGAAGGGATGGATGACTGGATAGATATAGATAGACAGATAAATATTGGATCAAGCGTTTGAAGGATGCATAGATGAATGGATCTATGGATGGATGACGTGAGGGGGTGAGGGGTTGAGGGTAAAGAAGGCATGCATGAATAGAGGAAGAGCGAGGGACAACATCAGAAAGGTGAGGAGGCAGAGATGAAGATGAGACCACGTCGATGGGGGAAAAAGTTCTGGAAAGCAGAAATAGAAATATTTCCTATTCCCTCTGTATGGTCTCTCTGTGTCTCATTGTTGGAAGTCAAACTTAAAACTCTGACCTCATCAGTATTCATGAACATATAATAATAAAGAAAAGCACCATTCATTATTCATTTCTGTTATGTAATCAATGTAAATCAATGAAATGGGGTATACATTCCCGCTTTTAATAATTCATTAAACTATCCGGAATTATGCACTGTTATACAGTGTGTGTTTTTCATCGCAGCAAATAGAAATAACCTCATTTCCTTTTTTTTTTGTCCCTGCATCTGCAGCTAATCTGGTTTGAGCTTCAGAGCGCAGCATTAGTTGGAAAACAAAAATCAAGGCAGTGGATGGAAAATAAAAGCAGAAAATACACTGATCATCTTAACTGCTAATCGCTGAATTGATCCAAACACGCTCTCTTTGAATAGGCTGCAACATGATGACGATCATCTAGATTTACTTTCTCTGTCCCAATGTGATTTTTCTTTACTAATAGTTGAGACTTTAGCCTGCTATTCATAGCACTGTTTTGTACACGAGGGTGGACAGACCACGACCTTCAGTGTTTGTCTGAATTATTAAATGGTGGGAAGGATGAGAGACACTGAAAGAGAAAGACGGAGAGAGAGCGTGGAAGGCTCTGCAGACGGTGGTGAGGTTCAGTCTCCAGCAAACACGTTCGGAGGTGGTTTGTCCACTAACCTGTGTTGTTCTTAAGTATTCAGCTTGAGTTGTACTCGTAAGCAAACATGCTTTCAAATAGTGCTCGGTTATCAGCAGCAGTAGAAAAGAGAGAGAGTGGCTGCTGCTCAACACTTCATAAATAAAAAGTGGTTTTATTGAATTATAGGTGTTTTGTCTGCTGTATTTCCCTATAATATGCCATATGCCAACACAGCCTCATAGAAATTACATTTATATACTCCTAATTTCCAACAGCAGCATACATTTTGTAGGAAACATAATGCTGCCTTTTTTAATCAGCATAATGAATGGTGAAGTTCTGAAATGAGCTATTGTTGTTGGTCTACACTGTAGGATAGACCCAAGACAGGAAACAGTACGGCTGAGTTGCTCTAAAGTTCAGTTGCTGTATTGTAACCTGGTTTGATGTTAGTGTGTGGTAGCAGTTGTGTTCCCAGCACCTCCTGATGTCTCTTTCTCTGGTCACGTATCATTCAGTAGCTGCTTTGTGTGTGACCAAGTTGGCTATAAAACGGTCTACAGTAAATTGTCCAATGCACTCAGATCAATGGAATAATCATGAACTCTGTGCAGCTCTCAGTGAGTGATCATACGTGTGGAGGTTTCACTCAGCACCTCCACCCCCTGCTGTGCATCACATGTAAAGTATGGGAAAAGGCAGCAAATTACAGCCCCTGTCTCTATCAGTCATTTCACCGTCTTCGTGCTGCATTACTAAAAAGTAAGTGGGTGGCATTGAATTTCTACACCTCTTACATCTGGACTGCGGAGTTTCATCTCTGTATGTGCTGTAATACGCTCCCTGCATATTAACGCTTCAGTCCAGATTGAATGCACATCGATTCTTAGCTCGGTACCATCTGAAATAAAACAAACCCATAAAACACAACGTGTAAGGAAGAAAATGAAAGAAGCCAGCCCTCACATTGATGAGTTCTGAGGTATGAAGACATGAAAAGAATGTCTGAATAGGTTTTGTTGGGGTCAGAAATTTACTGAAATTGAAAAGCAACATATACCTTCAACATCTTGCAAACCTGGTGTAGAAAAAAATTGTAAATTCAAATGGTTTCATTCATGTTTTGCATTGTATTGCGTTGTCGGCAAATATGTGAGGACGTTAAATGTACTTCACCTCTGAACCATTTGCACCAGGACTAATCCAAACCGATAAGTTGCCATCAAAGGAAAAGGCAAGGAGCTGAAGTAAAACACACACACCCATGCTCCAACACACTTACAAGTCCCTTGGCTTGGCATAATAGCTGATATGCTGGGTCACGTTCGGCAGACTGGCCGAGTGTGTACTTGCGTGTGTGTGTGTGTGTGTTTTTGCATGTGAGAACAACTAGAGGACATACAGCCTGGAGCAATGAATTCCAATAGGTTGGTACCCGAAGGATGCACACATACACACCCCTGAAACCACATAAATACCAATTCAAGTCATCAGACTAACACGCAGCTTGTATACAGCTGGAAACTACACAATGTTTTATTCAGAACAATACGGCAGCCTAAAGGAAATGCTAATGAAGAACTTAAAGCTTTCTTACATCCTGCTTACTCGGAGATGGATTGATTTGTTGTGTGAGTTTGTAAGAGTTTCCTCTTTGTCTGCGTGAGTCTTTGCATTGCATTATTCAGAACAGAGCCACAAATACTCAAAAAGCAAGGTGCTCAGTGCAACTCCAGGGCAAATATGAATCCATGACATTGCTTGGAAGGGGTTTGGCTTTGTTGGACTAGTCAGGGTTAAGTGCTTTCCTCAAGGACAGCGACAGGCAGCTGGTTTATACTCTTAACCTGTCTCACTAGGGGCAGAGGTTGCATTTTGGCTGCTGTCATCCCTCATAAATGTGATAGCAGCACAATAAAAAGTACTAATACGCTTCACTTATCACTAATACGTAAACTTGTTAAGCACTGTGTTTAATATTAAATTTGAAGAGACAAATGGAGGAAGAAAGAGGCAGACTGCAAGCTGAAAGGTGAAACCTCAAACATAAGAGACGTTCATGTATGCATGTTAGTCTGCGTCAAATGGGAGTAACATAATAGTTTGATTTTTCATGTTAACACTGTAACACGCACACATATTTTCAGTCAAATGCACACACACACGGTTAAAACTCCAAGCAAACTTGACATTGTTTCTCGTTGTCAGGTTGTGATTTTAGTGTTTTTATTCCAATTTGTTCGGCCCACAAGCTTGCCGTGAGCGGTGCCTCCAGCTGTGTGCCTTTGATTTGAATGGGGCATGCTAATAATGCCAAGAGGCCATTTCAGGCAAAGTGAAATGTCTATTTTGTTGGTGCCAGGAACTGACAAAAATTCTTCTAATTTTCTGTAAGCATATTGCGTGTCTCCGGCTTCCACCTGCACATCTTTGCACATGCAAGTCTGTGTTTATGTATGCTTCCCCCTCATTCCTCCCCTCCATCAACAGCTTGAACTTTACATACTCAGACATAGCATTTATTTAAAAACTACATCTTACAACATTTTGGTATTCATATATATCTTTTTGTGCCACAAGAGTGTAATTTAATGCACAGCTACTGTTATGGATTCAATCAATTTTAACAGTGGTTCTGGTTTTGTGTCCACTGCTGTTCAGTAGATATAGACATGTTTTTAAAGTGAACAGCTAACACAACAATCAGACAATATTGCCAAAAATCCTCTCCTGCAGATCACTCGATTCCTCACAGGAGGCATATGAAGGTGTCTCCACCTCAGCCATGCTCTGCTCACTCAGAAATGTGTGCCACTGATCTTCACGAACATATTCAAGAGCCTTGAGGTTCCTGGTTTTGACCACTGCTGCACAGAACTCTTCCCCTCCTTGGGGTTCGTCTCTACTGGATGCGAATCTGCCGCATTTTTTTTCGTCAGCTGTCTGTCTGAACAGAGGCACTTTCATTTGAACAAATGCTGCTGTCTGCACCAGCTCTGTGTAGGCTGGAGCTTCATCAGCTTCCATCACTCATGCATCAGTACAACCTGAAGCACTGTTCTATTCTTGAAATCTAGTTTTCCTTTTGCACTCATAAACCAAATGCTCTGGCCTTCATTAATCAATATGTATCCTCATGCAAGAATTGTATTCTGCAGAATAAAAGATAGATGGAAAGAGACAGGACACAAAAACAAAGCTTGATTGAATGAAGATTTGATTGCTTCTATATTGGCCAGTTTACACTTTACACTCTGTGACAGTATAAATAGAGACCCTTTCACAATAAATAATCATAAGTGCATAAAATAAAAATGAGAATAGATTGAAATAGAGACTGAACAAGAGCAGTTAAACTCTTATAACAGTACCCACAGCTAGTGTTGTTAGCTGGTTGAGGTCCACAAGAGACACTAGTGACTCAGCAGGGACCTTGGTGCAGCTACTTTTCATGTCTGACTGAAGAGATTCGGAGGAATCTTCAAAGCACGAAGGGTTCGCTCCTACAACAAGCAATGCAAGACTACACCTGGAAAACTGGGGCAGACTGGGACAACAATTCAGACAGGGAATCAGTCAGTGCAGACCACATCTCCACGTTCACTCCACTCACACTGACTTCAATGATTGGCAAAATAGTTGCCACTTAATTTCTTGTTAATTGACTAAGCAAAGCGTATTTACATTTATATGCTTTGAATGCAAAAAAACCTTAATTTGTAAAGTCACTGAAACATAATGGTGAGGTAAAAAGTACGACTATACAATATTCCTCTCTGAGATGTATTGAGTGTAGAAAGTATGGAATTTTCTAAAGGTATGAAGTGGCATGAGAAGAAAATAAGTAAAGTAGAAGTACCTCAAATCTGTATTTCACCACCACTGTTTATGGAGTGTTTTCTCAGAGCTCCGACTGGACTTAGTTCAGGTTATCGTAGATTAAACGCAGCCACTTCCACCTGAGTCAGAACAGAGTGTACAGGTCTTTCTTATCCAGATTATTTCCACACGTTTCCTACTTTTCCAGCACGATTAAGTTTTTTAAAACATAGAATGAAGTCGGGAAAGCTAGTTGTTATATGACACTCTGAGGGAAGGTTCTGCGCGTTCTTCTTTCAACGCCGACCATGTACCTTGGTGATATCTGTAATTGTACAGCATTTAGCTGCACTTTCCTCCCAGGCTTTTCTCCTTTTAATGCACTCCCTCTCAGCCATGCCTTTTCTCTTTCTCGCATTTTCTCTTTCTCCTGTGCGGTCCATTTTTTGATGTACTGAACATTGCGTTGTTGTGTAACCATATGTGCATTAAACAAGTCGCTTTGATGACAAACATATACCATCAGGGTAAAACCGGGGGGGACGATGATGTACAGTTCATAGGGATTGTAGCTGCCTTGTCTTGTTCACTCTTCGATTTTCCCATTTCATTTAGCATTTCCAACACTGGCACTCCAGGCTAGTTTGCTTGCCAAGTCAACAAGTTTTCTCATGGTGTTTCCAATGGCCGGTCTGGGTCTGTGTGTGAAACCCTGACAAAAAGACAGTACAACCAGTGGAGGGAGATAACATCAGCTGTCTGTGAACACCAGGCTAAAACCCGTCATAACATTGTCTGAGAACATTGTCTGAGAAGGTGTCAAGGTCATGAATCAGACATGACAACCAGAGGAAACACGAGGCCCATCATATCCAACTTTAAAGGCTAGCCTTGAACGGAGAGAGAGGGGTTATGAAACCTGAGAGGGCTTCTACTTGGACCTTTTAACTTAGGCACTCTTCAGCATGTAGGACTTTTAGCAAAATAATGATCTTTGGAACGTCATTAGTGAGTTACACTTTGTCTCTATGCCTGGCAACTTAAAAAATAAGAGATACTTTAAAGAAATCTATTGATGATGCCTTGTCTTTCCATTTCTTCTCTGTCACTTCGCTTCATAATGGGCTGCTGTGTGTCCTGAATATTTAGGCCCAGGCAGGACATTGCTGCTTTAGTTGGGATGGGGTTACGCACAAACTAGTTATTGCATGAACTGTAAATCTCCTGAAATGAGTTTTTCCTTGTGTCCAGGAGTTTGTTACTTAGCCTGAGTCCAGAAATGGGTAGGTGTGCATCCTCTAGTCAAATAGACACCAGCAGATGTGAGGCCCAAGAAGTGAATGTCATGGACCTTTGTGATGTTTTCCGCTGTCAAGTTCCATCCAAACGTGCTGGCGTTCCAGCTCTAAACCACCAGTTCCCCTGAGCAGTGATTCGTTCTGCCAAGCCAATGCCTGAGCTGTAGAGCTGCCTGGAGTTTAAAGGCAGTGTCTTTGTCCCTGGTGCAGCAACCCCTGCCCTCCCTCATCTACAGGCAGGTATAAGACTGCTTTGCTAGGTCGGTTGTGCCTGTTTGAGAGGTTTTCTCTGAAAGCTTAGCAAGAGCGCACTAGTTTAAAACAGCCAGCTGGTTCCACAGTGAGGATGCTGCCAGGTTATTAATAATCTGCAGCCATCTCTATGACATTTTGGAAAGCAGCCACTTCCATTTCATCAGAATCCAGTGATGGTGACAATCCTCCTAGTTCTTTTAGATCTCAGCCTCTAAACAGCGGTATACCCCAAGACCCTTATCCACTCTTTATTCAGCTGTACTCCCGCTGGTATATCTAGCACTGCCCTGTACCTCCAACGCTGCAGTTGTTTGTACTGTGGAACTGTCCTTAAAGTGGACATCCCTCCTGAATGCTGTACCCCACCTGAACAGACCTACTTAGCCTCCAACTTACCTTAAATAGACATGAGGCTCCAGCATTCAATAATTCATCCCAGCAACATATTTGTCCCCAAGCCCAAAAGAAGTCCGCATATATGCTATGGTCTACAGTTTTATCCTGGGAGATCAAAGGTCTCACATGACGCTTCACCACAATAATGATAAAAAATTAGTTCAACTGTTGCAAGGCTTGTCCAAAGCTTCCACAGAGCCTTAAAAAGTCTTCAGGTGACCCACTGACTCCTGGGACAATGCTTTTATTTTTAAATTCATGAGGGCCAATGGGTAATTCCAGTTCAGTTGTTTGACTCTGTATGAGGCAAGGTACAAGAACGTATTGTACTTTAACACACATACATTTATGTAGCACTTTCTACATTTCACAGCTTGGATTTGATAAGCTAATGAAGTGTGCAATGGAAACAACAATTTACATTAGAGATGGATCAAGCTTTATAGTTTTAGTTTGGATACTGACATTTGACTGCTAGTTCTTCTTGTTTTCTGTGACTAGAACCGTGAATGTGGGACTTTTTCTCTTGATGCAGAATCCATTGTGGTATTGAGACTTTTATGTAAAGGTACACTGGAGTTTTTGAACCTGCTCCACAAAAGCATAATCTGCTCTGTGTGTTCCAAAAAGCTCTTATTTTATTCTAATGTGGCTAATTATTCTACATTGCTTCCACCTGAGCTTCACAGACACTGGTAGAGTGTCATGGAAGCAGTGTATTTTATCACTTTCACTTTAATATCTGAATATTTCTTGTGGAACTGTCAGTCACTAGACCCCAGGAAGAATGAAGAAACAGCTTCACAAATGTGTCACCAGACATTGTGTAATAATTTCTCTGAGCATGCACAAGGTCTAGATTTCAGCTTTAGGTCTGGGATTTCACACCTGAGGAAAGTCAGATGGAGCCTGCTGGCGACATGACAGAAACAAGAGAGCTCCCTTGCCAACTTTTGTCTTCAATTAACAGTGGGTGTGAGACATAACAACTCTTATAGCTGGAGCAGTTAAATGTGAAGCAGCAAGCACCCTCCCTGCTCTGAAATACCACTCGCAGTTACCTCGCTGTTTGTCAACTGCTTTTAACATCTCTTCTCGTGTAGCAGGTGCACACCACACATCCTCCATTCCCACCAGTCTGACAGACCATAAAACACCTCTCTGCTCCTGACCTTAAGTACATCAAATGTACCACTTAAACCAATGTAACATGGCACTACTCTCCTCTGCAAAAGTGGCCAAACTGGACTAAAACCTGACAAAGAGATGTCACAGCCCGTCTACACTTTATAGAGATATAAACAGCAGATCCAAACACAGGGTGAGGTTGGGGGGGGGGGATTTTTGGCTCCAGCACCATCAGGGGCTAATTGACTTCATCATCCACAGATGTCTCTCCACCTTAATACAAGCGGTTTTATTGAATGATACCTGGCAAAAATCCGTTAGCTGTCATCGTGCCTCTGTCTGGCTCTGTCTCAGAAGATAAAAGGTAAAACATTAACTGCAGCAGGAACACCTGACCTTTCAGTAGGAGACTCTGCTCATCCATCTATCTTTCTCTCTTCAGCACTCCTTCACTCCCTCTCGTCTCTTCGCTTCCCAACATCCATTTTCTCTCCGTGTGCATACCCCAACCATATCAAATCATGCCTGATTGCATCCTTATATTCCCCCCATTTTCTTAGAATTTGAAGCTGACAGTTTGTCAAAAATGAAGAAAATAATCAAATAATTGTACTTGTCATTTCTTAATCTACTAGTCACAAGAAAGATTCATACATATTTTGAGAGAGTTGAGCTTTTAATTTTAAATAAAAGTGCCAAAGTTAGAATTTAGCCATCAATCTTCCTTCAGTCGCATTGAGACGTTTGCATTAACTGAAGCAGTGTAAAAGTAGCGGCAAAAGTCCAATGTTCTTTTACTTTGTATTTCTTCCGATATGGGCCTGATTTATTGCACCAACTTTAAAGATTAAAAAAAAAAAAAGAGGCACAAAATGTAATGATGCAACTGTCCTTCTTGGTTTCCTTGTTGGCAATCTCAAACCAGGATCATTTGCTCTATATTTTGCAGAGACTGCGACAGCTTCTGGTTGCCACTGTGCTTGCTAAGATGTAATTTACCCGGTTTCACTAAGTGATACTAAGTGAAACTGAGAAGTTATCTTCATTTTCACAGTACTGAATGCGCTGTTGCTGAGTGGCACATTCTTGCTGTGCTGACCAGGTATCCAAAGGTGTACTTAGCATTAGTCAGCCTTCTAGCTCTCCAAGTGAGACATCAAACGCTTATTTCTTGCACATTTAGCCATATTTGATGTATGTAAGAGCCTGCATTCAACGCTGACAGCTTCTTTCATGAGAAACACACAGATACATGAACAAGCTTAAGGTTTAAAGAAAAGCTGTAACAGTTCAGTTTGACTCCAGTATACAGTGTCTTAACATTGACCCCAGGCCTCTTTTTGTACATTGTCTATATTGGAGTGTATGAAAGCTGTAGGTTTCGAAAGACTTTGGTCATATTTTACAATTTTAAAATACTGCTTTCACACACTGGACTTCAAGGTGAAAGCTCTTTTCACTTTCCCCTTTTCATTATCTGAATTTGATTAATATACAGGGTATGCCATTGTGTTTACCGTTCATGAACTTGAACTAAGTGAGCCGACAAGGTCTATCTCAAGGACCATTTGACATGATACATGGTTGTTGATGGACACTGTGGCTTTTTCTGTGATCAAACCCCTGACCTTTCAGTAATTGGATGGTACCTCAAACCACTAGGTCACCCATATTACTCCCTGTCACTCCAGACCTCCGTCTCCTCCCTTGATGGCACCTTTCAGCACGATACTATGAATTGAAATAAACAACAAAATATCAGCTAAAGGTTGTTAAGTACCCAGATTCTCATGTAACCCTGTTCATCACACTCTCCATCTTGAAATATTGCTTTCTTTCCATTCTTTAAACCCTGATCTTGCGCTGTTTCTCTGGTGTTTAGAAAGGTGCACTGAGTGGCGGCTTGCATAACAGCATGCAGAATCTTGACTTTGAGAATATTTCGGGTATTTGAGAACGTTGTAGCACAATGCCTTAAGGCTCCTCAACCTGGTTCCCAGGAGTGTCCCCAGGAAAAACTTCAAGTTTCTTGTCTTTGCAAAGTTCTGAAATGTATAAATCCAAAATCTGGAACTTACATGATTACAACTGCGCTAACTGCTGTGTCTCTCTCAAGACACCACATGCACACACAGACTCACTCTACACATTACATGAATTTACAAATGAATGGAAAGGCATTGATTAAATTGGTCTGTGATAGCATTTCTAAATGTCATTCGTTTTATTCAGACTGTGGGAGAAGTGTGCTGTTGTGAGATAATTAGATCAATTATGTGGTCTCGAGTATTATCGCTGCCCACTGAGCGCCCGCCTCTTTGTTTCTCCCTGACTTTGTTTCTGTTTTAGCAGCACGCTGAACAGTTCGGCGTGTACTGTCATTCACGTAATGATGTGGAATCAGCCAAATGTAAAATGTATGTGAGAGCAGGTGTCAAATAAGCGCTGAGTAGCATTGAAGGCCTTTTTTGTGATTTTTATGGAAGCATAGTTGGATCTCCGAAGCGGTGCATCTTTTTCAGTTTGAAGTAGAAGTTACAATACATTGAAGACAAGGTATTTAAAGTACCGAGTGCAGATCCATGGAGGCAATTCAACTACAGTGGAAGGAGTCTCTCTCTGTCTGTCCTTGATCATTCAATCTACTTCACACTTGCTGATGACACAACCTTCATCACAATCATGTTGTAATCTTAACAATTTCATAACCCAAAGTAGTGGTTAACTTAATGTTATTAAGCTAATGTTATCTACTCACCTCCAGTGAATCATGTCAGCCTTTGCTCTCCACTGTGGCTCTGGAACTGCTGCATCTAGAACTGAAAGGGCTCTCCAGCTCTGCAGGTCGATAATATTGAGAAAATTACAAGCAGCAATAGTGTAGGTCGAGGCAATCAGCTTGTTCTGAACACGCACGTCTTGAATGGGCACTCCACTAGTGTTTACAGAACTGTTGAATCTGTAAGAAAAATGATTCTCATGGTTTTACATCAGGGAATAAAGTCATGAGAAAAACTGATTTAGAGGCAGCAGTAGGGGTTTGCTGTTGCCTTGGTGGAAAAACCAATGCTTCGTATGAAGTTTATTAACAGAATGGATGTATTATTTTGATCCCTTGGGTGCAAATGTGCAGTGACTATGATATTTGTGGCTTTTTTTTGTCCTGCTGGGTAATTCAATCATTTGTCCATCAAACAAATATGGCTAAATAATAAACAGGCAAGTTAAAAGATAACATTTCAAACATCAGTTTCACCTACATTCACATCACAAAGAAAACATCCAAGCAGCATCACCCTCTCTGAAAAGTACAAAAGCCTCCTGCACTGGAGTCGCCACATCTCAACATGAGCAGCTCGTGGTAAGATACACCAGTGCTTCAGTTCTTCACAACATTCCTTATCACTGCCTGACATATGGGCACATTTATGCTGACAATCATAAGCGTTTCAATGTAAGATCTTTGCACACACAGTAACATCCTCGTGGTGTCATTGTAAGCGGCTGTAAGCTCCTGCATGCTGCTCTTTTTATACCTACACCATAGCTGAGCAGGGAGCTACTGTAATCCCTATACAGTGAGATCAGTTGAGCCCATATGAAATGTTAACATATCAGGCATATCATTGTCTGATATATATCTGTTATCCACTGAGTCATTTGTAAAAGGGATGACTCAGTTAATTTGAATTTTCCATCTTCCTTGCATCTAATTATGCTATAATTGTCTCTGTCAGGACCATTGGGAGATTTTCTCAACATCTGCAACACTACAAGGAGGAAAAAAGTCAAATTATCTATACACACTCACACACACAAAAAAACATTAATTATGACAAGCACAACCTGTTTAACAAGCATTTAATGACCACACAAGTCTTCTTTATACAGGTTAAACAGGAGTTGAGATGATATCACACTCTGCGTCACCCCATTACTGACATAAAAAGAGTCTAATACAGCACTCTTCCATCTACCCTGCATGGTCTGATAGAGCAAATCCTTTAACACTTATTTCATGACAAACTTATTCATAATAAATACAACACCTCTTTGAAAAATCTCATTATTAGGTGTTACCAAAAAAAAAAAAAAAGTATCAGTCAGGAAAAGACATATTGCACCTGTTTAGCAAACCCCTTGTGACACAAATCCACGCCGGGGCTGTAAAAGTGCTTTCCAGTTTTCAGTGGCAGCGTGTTGGCTCTAACCCTGCACCCAGGCTGTTGCTAGGTAACTTGTTGTCCTGTGCCTGTTTATCTGTCGACGTTGTTGAGCTCTGTGATTGGAGCTAAAAGTTCTCTGAAGGGCAGAATGGACACTGATGTGGTTCCTGCAGTACAATGGAATTTGCAGAGCCGCTGCATGACTCATTCAGACACATGATGAGCCTCATGCACATGTAATGAGTCCTCTCAGTCTACAGGTAGCCTCGTAAATATTCATGCATGGGATTTGGACCTCGGGGGTCAGCTCGGACTATGCTTAGTTCCTCTGTTAAGGCAGTGATCAGGCCAAGGTTTATGATCACAAGCCTGTAATGTGCACATACCGTCCATGTAATGAGGAGGAGAGGCACTCGACCTCTGAGACTGGTGACTGAAAGAACAAGCGCAAGAGCAGAGTTGAAACAAAGAGCGTTTGGTGACATAAGCATGTCACTTATATGTATGTGACAGAGGTCGCTGAAAGAGCTAAATAGTGTCTTTCTGCGACTTGGTTCACTCTCACTGCTCTTATCAGCGTTGTCTTCAACAGGCAGCTGTTTCCAGTGAAAAAGCTCCTGATAAAGCCGCTGTACGCTACCTGCCCAGCAACAAATGGCAGTGACAAAGACTCCAGTTACATGTGGTATTAAAATGGGATCAGTATCCACATATGGTATCCAGATAAACGATCCAATCTCGCCTTTGTGTTTACACCTGGTATTCTTAATACGTTCTCGTTATCCTCATTGAGATCGGATCTCTGCCCTCTGGAGCAAAACCTGCCTGTGTGTAATTTGAGGCAAATCAGCCCCAGACTCCATTAATAAAAGTTGCTGAATTAGGGGGAAACTTCATAAACATTGTGAAACGCTATCTATGATAAATTCTTAATTATTTGTCCCTCTAGTAAATTTGGCATTCCTCTCTTTGTATAAAAAATATTGTCAGTTTGTTCTGGAAACATGCATTAACAGTGTGTAAGCTCCTCTGTGACCACATAGATTACATGCCTTGTTAACTGCACAGCTGAGTGTCACACACAGTTATTTCTTACTGTATATCATTCATTTCCCACCTGTGTTGCATTCATTTTCACACATTTCTGTTGAATAACATCATCTTTTAGCTCTTTTCATGCCACAGTATAGCCGTACAATGTAGTCTTCTTACTGTGTGTGTGTGTCAGTGTTATGTTGTCTATATCAGCACGATGTGTGGACTGCGTTCACACCTGATCTGAACTCAGTGCGAGTCACACGACCTCCAGATGGATATAAACAGGTCGGATAGCAGGTGCATTTTCATACCAGGTGTAAATGCGGTGAAATTTAGCAACTAGCTGATGAACATAGCGCAAAATTTAGTGGCTAAAGAGAAAGGAACTTTCAAGAACAGAGCCAAAAGGAGAGGGGTGACTTCCATGTGACCAGAAACATTACTTGACAAACGAGTGTTTGCTTGACTCCACATTGCCAAAAGGTCAGTCAGTGCAGGTTCATGATCCTTTATCCAGATTTATTGAGATTATTTTTTAATCAAGACTGACTCAAATAATGGATTGCCGACAATGAGGCACTGAGTTTTGTTTATAGTTCCTTAATTCTAACATGACCAAATTACAAGCACAACAAACCGTCTCCTGTTATCCCTTTTCGACTCGGCATAATGGATGGACATGCTTGTACGCGGCTGTGTTCATCCCCCTCACTCTCTCCTTTGATGATTTTCTAAGTGTGACCTCATTGTTCACTTCATTAAACTGAAAGCCATAAATTCCCCAACCCTCACCCCATCCCAAACACACACACTCACACATAGTCTCCACACTCTCAGATGCACATGCACAAGAGCTCCTTATTTATCAGGTGTGGAACGGCGACAGCTTCTCCGTTGGTGGTGGATTTACTACCCAAAAACGCCCTGCCCGTGTGTGTGTGCGTGTGTGGTTGCGAGTGCGTGTGATTGAGGGTGTGTTTGTGTCCTGCTCTGATAGTGCAGAGAGCAAAGAGGTAGTGAAAAGAGGGAATGAGATGTAGATAAATAACCGCTTTAGAAGATTCCTCCTTTCCTGCAGGCACTGTGTGAGTCTGAAAAAAGAGTAAAGTAGTGACAGAGAGAGAGAGGGAGAGTATTAGAGCAGGCAGTACAATACTTAGATTCAGTCCATCTCACTCAAAATGGCTGCACACCACAGTCCATCACTGCTTTATCAGAGATTACACACAAAACACCTATGAGCGCGCACACACATCCACATACATGGTGCAATGGAGTGCAGTAGATTGCATCCAAATCACCGCTATCTGAAAGGAATGGGGACGGGTTGCTGGGGGCCGCGTCCGCCTCACCCCTTAAAAACCGTCCGCCACATCAATATCTCGCTTCAGTGTGTAATAATACCACCAGGATTGCTCTCAGACATTTGGAAACGGTTTAATACTCCCAAATTCATGTTTTTCATGTTTTTCGTGAGAAAACACTTATCAACCGAGATGCTTCAGAAAAGGTAAATGTTACAGAGCAACAGTATCTGAGCACAAAGAACAGTCCTTACAGTGCAAAGGAAATTCCCATTATGGCATATATGGCTCCAGTTTTACCATTGTCTCTGTTTGATAAATTACACTGTCTGTCATGTCACGAGACTGGGTGAATCCTTCCCGAACCAGGCCTTCAATTATTAATCCGAAATGTCAAAAAAGACGTGTGTACAGCAGCAGTTGTAGTCAATTTCAGTCATGGGACTTACTCAGCACATAAAGCATGATGGCAGCCTTCAACATGCACACAATATACAAAATCGGGGTGTCAGAGAAACCGGTGGCTGCTTGTTGCACATGCAGGGTTTCTGCAGGACGCTGGCAGTAATGCCATTCCTCCCATCTCCCTCTTTTCGCTCAGATGGCATCTGTATCCATCCTCACAATAACCGAGGGTAACACTCCTGATGTTGTCTGCCATGTGGGAAACTAATCAGAACCAAAACCTGGTGTGTGTGTGTGTGTGTGTGTGTGTGTGTGTGTGTGTGTGTGTGTGTATATGTGTGTGTGTGGGTGTGTCAGCTTGCAATAGCCACCGGCACCTTGTTGTAAAGCCAATGATGCTGCCGCTTGTTGTACATTCCCTCCTTTCACACAGACCGACACACACATTCACACGCTCATATACAATCTGTCACCTCTCCATACACACCCCACAAGCAACATTGCTTGTACGCAGGCAGCTGGTGATGAACAAATATTCTCCCTGTTTGTAGAGTGTGTGGTCATAAATGTGTGTGTGTGTGTGTGTGTGTGTGTGCGTTTGCAAAATGGAAATCACTCGATTGTGTCGACAGCAGCCGCCTTCCCGCCCTCCGGCACTGTGGATCCTGATTGGATATCTCGTTAGTCAATTACCTCATTAGTGGATATCCCGTTGAGGGACCATGCTCCGCTGACAAAAAATAAATAAATCCGTCCTTTTTGTTTAGCTCGGATGCTGCTCGTCACAAAACATCCCACAAAATGGGATTCTTCGATTCCACAGTTGCAGTTAAGCCGCCTGCTCATTTACAGACGTGACCGCTTTGTGCCAGTCCCAGAAGGATTCAAGTCAAACAGTCAGAATGCACATCTGACAGGGTCTTGTTGCCACCCTGCTGCGAGGACGCTGCTGCCCTGCTGTTCCCGAGCACAGCTACAGCATCTGTCAGGCGTCCCCTTCGTATCAAATGTGCTTGATACTTGTGACGAATGGTGGATCCTGTGGACGACGGCATTCCGCCATTCAGCACGTGAAGTCTGTGAGAGGAAGCTACCTGAGTGGCTTTCTCTTGCCCCACTGTTTTAACTGCAGCCTCCTTGTGTGTTGGGTGGGTGGATAAATGTGGTTCACTGCTCCCTCAGTGTGTGTAATATTCTGGTATGAAGAGGACAGTTAACATTCAGAAAATGGACTGTGGTTTCTGACAAATCATCGTTGAATGGGCGTTCAGTCTTAAGGAGTCAGAATGGTTCAACAGAAGTGCCTGTCGGATGGTGGAACAGCATCTGAAACACCCTCCTCCGACTCCTTTCCGACATCAGAATTGGAGGCTGCATGTGAAAATTTCTGGAACTTTGTGAAACTGACAGCCTGCACTACATGCATGCTTGTTTGTGCGTCTGAGAGTTGACAGGATCTGAACTTTACTGTCATGCCCTTTTTTCCCCCACACTACATCCGTTACTTATCACGTGTACCATAAATTGGTACCTCACCATGAATTGCATCCAGGAAAGTCTGAAAGTCTGCACCATTTTCATGTCTCTCCATGATGGCGTGCTCCACACGATGCCTTCGAGTTTGGCCATTTATAACAGTTCTAAACACTTTTCCTTTTGACGTCGTGCTAGTTTGTTTCAAGCGTTCAGCTGCCTTTACTTGAAGTTTGACTCGTTTAGTGCATCATGTAAGCCTGGCTACACAAGTCCAACAGTTAAAATCAGTCTCAAACTGTGAATCAGCAATTAGCAGAAACAAGCTAAAATAACTACTAAAGAAACTGACAATCTCTTATTTTAGTGTTAAAATATCCATTAACTTATGCTGCTCATGTCTCTTTTTCAAAAAGAAGGTGTTCATCCAGGTGAAAACACTTAATATTAAGGCGCACATATTCACCATTAACTAGATGTTGATTAGCCTGCATGTTTGTAGCATACTAGCTCGTTATGAAGCACTTATTAATGCCTTTTCCTGCGTGACCATATTCTACAACTACAAGAGTTTTCCCTCAATCTCCTCTGAGTTACAGCTCAGTGATAGTAGCTAAGGAAGTTGTTGCACATCACGTAGGATCATAATAAGCTAACCCTAAATAACCCTAAGCCTTAATATAAAGTGTGACTGAAAATACAATTGTGATTGCAGAACAGTGCAGCTCTTTCTGGTGGGTTACTAATGAATTCCCTTTAAGCTCTGCCTGCTGCACTGTGTTCTTGTCTCAGATCAGACAAAACACAATACAAAACATAATCTGTGTAAATGAGCTGTTAAAAGATTTGCCATGTGCCGTCGCGCCATCCACAATTACAACAATAAGGATTGTTTACGGAGAAGAAATTGTCGATTCATTTAAGCGCTCGTCAGCTGTTGGCTTCGAGATCCAAAGGGACGCGGTGTGTCATCACGAATCATAAAATACTAATGGATTGCTGCGATCAGGACAAATGCACAGTAATGGACACAACCAAATAGGTTTCTGTAAAAATCAACCATCGATGTACACGTGACCTTGTTTGAACCAGTGGTGCCACTCTGGAATGAACCGGCAGAGATAGACAAGGACGAGTTGACGGGTTCATTTTCTGTCGAGAGCGTTAGTTTGAACAAGACTCCGACGCCTCTACCTGCTTTCATGCAGACTTATACAGTAGAGGAAGCGTAATGTGAACCTTAGTTTCGCAGGTTTCTAGGACACGCTGGAATACATTACATCGGCCTGTTCAGTACGTCTACCTTTTTGGGGCGACTGCAAAGAACCATTCAGAAAAGTGGATTACTCATGCAAGTCTCTCCAGCTCGGCCCTCTCGTTCCTCCTCATTTTCTCTCCCTGTCCCTTTCTCCTCCTCTCTCTTTCCCCCTCTCACACATACATTTCCATTTTATTTTTTTGGGCGCAGACACTCGTCCCATCCCCCTCCTCTGTCCTCTTCCCTTCGCTCCCTAATTCTCTAGCCTGAGTGTTTTTGCATCTTCTACCTCCCATTTTCCCCTTCATCCTCTTTTCTGTCCTTCTTTTTTCCTCTTTTCTCCCACTTTACCTCCTATTCCTTCTCTCTCTCTCCTCTGATACTCATTTTGCTGCTCTCCTCTTGTTTTATTGCCACCTTTCTTCTCTTTGCTCCTCTCCGTCTCCCTCGGGTCCCCCTTTCTTATCCTATATTCCTTCTGCTGCTCTCCTCCTCACACCCTTCTATATCTCCTACCTCACACCCCTCCCTCCACCCTCTCCTCTTTTGGTCCCCCTCTTCCCTCCACTCTCCTTGCTTGTTCTCTCTCTTCCCGTCTCTCTCTCTCAGGACACCAGCCTCACACATGGCTTATTGATTTCTGAAAGCAACGCGCAGACATACGGCCGATGTACAGCCCACAAATCTGCACACAGAGGATTTGAGGCACACATGCAGAGAGGCACATGCATGCAAGACAGTATGTACAGCACGCACGCTCCCAAGTCATGCAGTGAATATTTAGACGATGCCAGAATGATTAACACAGGGGTTTGTGATGAGGAGAAAGAGGGAGGGAGAGGAAGGGAGAGAGAATGCGCCTGTAGATGGCAGAAGAGTGCTTTAAGGAAACGTGTGGGAGCAGATTTCACACACACACGCACACACACACACACACACACACTCTGGCACACAAGCACACTCACCCACACATATTCTCATTAACCCTCACACAGGCGCGTTTATATAGCTACACCTGTGAGGATTTTGCTCTGCCTTACAGAAATTCCCTAAACTGATTTCAGACGAACACACGTACATTGCCCCTGTAACCCTTCAGCACACACACGCAAACGCTGCAGATTACACCGAAGCTGCACTCGGACTGAGAATGAATAATCAGGAAAGCAGAGGCGCTGTCGTTAATTTAATGCTTTGATTATGATATGGCAAAGAGACCAATAACATGACTGGTTTCCCAAATGAGGTTTGCATGTATCCCTTGGGGCTGCGTAGCGACGAAACTCCTGAAAGCCCCCAGACGTTTAATTCACATTTCTATCGAAAGTGATATCGAAAATGTTACTTGGAATCAAATGAACTGGGTCTAATAGCATTTAATTGCCAGATAAGGATAAACATAACAGGATACTGTAATAAAAATGAAGATAAGGAACAAATTAAACAATTCAGTGACAAGAAAAGTTAACAGTTTTCATTTAAAGGCGGATTTAGCTCTGAAATTCAGCTTGATTTGAATTGTTTTTGATGCTGATATTCAGCAGCGTCCAGTGTTTGTCAGTAACGCCTTATCCTTAAATGACCTTGCTCTCTAAAGAACAGTGAAACTGCTATTTCATTTTCGGTGATAGCATTGCAGTTCTAAGCCAAAGTAATTAAAACTGCACCCTTTCTACAAACAGCTTGGTTGCATTATCCAAAAACTACACCCACCGGATCGCAGCTCTCTTAACTCAAATGGCCTCAAGATCAAGGACTCCGCATCATCTCGAGTCAGAACACGGCCCATTCATAACCTTGAAGGAAAACCACACGCCATGCAGCGAGAAACGGATGGCTGGAGATGGGTTCTAATGCACCACCTTTATCTGGGGTAAATAAAATGTTGATGTATGTGAAAAATAGATACCCAGACATTTCATTCAGCAGTTAAAATCAGTTTAGGACAAAGCTCAAATTCCACTATCTACCGTGCAGGCGCCCACATCAACTTTCCCGTTTTATGTCTCTACACACTGAAGCTGTGTTATGTTTGGTTATATTATGACAATAAATACAACTTTGTTGTTGTTTTGAGGAAGATATCCACAAGTATTAAACTCCACTCCCCTTAAACTGAAGCTGATGAAACACACGAGCGTGATGATGTGAGTGTATTTCCCAGGCTGTTTTGGGGGATTCTTTTATATTTGTACAGCATATTAAGTTGACTGCAGCACTTTGGCTTTTTGCTGTTATTGACTTGATAGCTACTTTATAATTTTCTCTTCTCAGAGTGAAAATCTATACGCAATTTAATTCTTTGCCGCAGCACTTCTGAGAGCATGAAAGAAGTGATTGTGCGTTTGACTCTCTAAAAAGGAAACATGCCAATTACGATGCGTTTGTTATGAGATTACCTTCAATAAAATTGAAATATGTGATAATATTTAGTATTGGAGGTGAAGACTTCTACGATGTTTGCCATATTGCTGCCTGCATTTTTTGGATGAGATTTAATTTTGACTGTATAAGATGTCAACAAAATACCAGTGCCGCAAATGCAACGAGGACAAATGTGCAATCCAAGAAATTTTTAGGATAAGTGAGTTGCAACAATGTGACATTTAGGGCACAATGAGTATATACAGTTGAAGCTGTTTTAACAACTGATAGTAAAATTTCTGCTATGAATAATAGATTTACAAGTACGGTATTACTTGGAATGTCATATAAATTATTCATACGATGATCATTCTTTGTTGATGTTTTAGTGCATTTACACATTTTCCCTATGGACTGTGTTAATATTGCAGCAAGAAAAATAGCAAGTTAACATTCAGCGTGCATACACTTGAAGTGCATAGCTACGAACCGTATCTGTGTCATGCGTCACTGAGGCGTGAGTTCACAGCTACTCATACCACCTCAAGTTAGCAATCATAAATAAGTGACGCCCACGTTCGTTTAAAACAATCAACACTGACTATTGATTCTGGATGGGAATCGAACCCTTTCCTGCCATCATTATTGCCCCCTGCCAGCACTGCACCTCCGCACAGGCATGCACTTTTGACGCAAACCGTCAGTGACGCGCGGATCCACGGGTCTGGTACCGTGTTTGGCGCGAGACTGGGTTGAATATATTCAACTACTGGCAAGAAAATCGATTAGGTGCCATCAGTAACTCAAAAAGTGTCACTTCACCAGACCAGTCGACGTAAAGTGTCTGTGTCTATCATGAACCGCCAAATCCCAAACTCTCCCAGCATATTGATTTCATTTCAGGAGTCAAGTGGAGCAATGATTGATGAGGCAAGTCGTTATTGGCTAGCCCATGTGACCATCCGGCACAGCTCACCGCATCATGTTACACCGCTAAAGGGGAGTGTTCTCCTAATATGATTTCTTTTTAGTTTGGATTTGGCTTCAAGCTAGATTTCATGGTTTTGTTTATCTTTCCTCCTCGTTTTGATCAAATTTGATCATCCTTCTGTAAAGTCTTGTTGGGCGCCCATTCTTCAGTGCCAGTGGACGCACTTGCATTTTTGTCCAAAAAGTGTTTTCTGCGTAGTCTGATGTTGGAAATAAACCAACGTCCTCCCATAAAACAATCAACTGCAAACAGGGAGTCCATTTAAGGCTGTTATTTCCGACCAAACGCACGTGAATGGAAGCGGGAGCTTACGAGGAGCACTTGAAGGCAGCATCACTGTACCGGCGGGGAGAAGGAGACGCACCAGCCGCGACACCGGGAGAAAAGACCTAAGTACACCAAGCAGAGGGGATGATGCACGTCACCTCTGCTTTCTGACAGCAAGAAGGATTTGTCATTTTATCTTTTCCTCGTTGGACTTCAGAGAGAACTAAAGGAGGACTGTCACAACACAACGAGCAAGCTCTGGTTTGGCTTGTTTGGTAAGGAATTAAAAGGACCGACTGTTGGTGACGCTCGTGTGAAAAGAAGTCAGATGAATGAGAGAATGACGAGAGTGTTTAATTTATCTTTTTTTTTTTTTCCAGGAGGGCTGAAGATGCTCCGTTTTGTCCGCCGTGGTTTGTGAGAGGAGAGGAAGAGAAGAGGAAGAAAAGAAGAGGAAGGTTTGACAGACGCACGAGTCAAGAGACGGAGGAGAGGAGGGTTATCCGGCCAGAGAAGAAATAGAGAGCAGGTACCCCTGTCCATCTCTGAGACACGAAGGGGGACAGAAAAAGAGCAGAGGGGATATTTTTTAAGAGTAACGGAGGAGAGAAGACGCACACTGTACAAAACGACACGGGAGGAGAGGCTTATAAGGAGGGGGGACAGCCAGAGAGCCTGCATAGAAAGAGGGATATTTCAGAGTGAAGAGGGGATGCAGCCCGGAGGAAGTGTGGATTTGAAGCTCTCCCTCCCTCTCTTTCACTCTTTTGCGAGGGAACAGGACGGAATAGAGAGATATTGACGACCAGCGTCGCTAAAACCCAGCGGAGAGTGGATTTAAAGACAGAGAGACAACCTGTGAGCTCGTCCCTTCTCCCCCCCTGTGCTTTTCTCTCTGTGGATGTTGACTAAAGTCGTTTTTCGGATATGAAGGATTTATCTAGTCTATATTAGAAGGAGGCAAAGAAAACGCACGCGTCTCCCCTCTATCTCTCTCTCTCCCCCCTCTCTCCCCTTCTCTTTCTCTCTCTCTCTTCCTCCCTCCCTCTCCCCCCCCTCTCTCTCTCCCTCTCTCTCTCTCTCTCTCTCTCTCTCTCTCTCTCTCTCCCTCTCTCTCCCTCTCCCTCCGTTTTCTGGATGTGAAGCAGCATGCGGCCCGGTGAGAGCTTAGAGGGCTCGCGCTCGGCTCGCGGAAGATGTATTGATGCTAATAATATTACTAATAGCGGCACGGAACGCTGTCTCGCGCACCCCCCTTCGGCAAAGAGGAGGATGAAGAGGGGGACGACGAAGAGGAGGATGAGAGGGATGAACGAGAGGATGACGGACGGAGGAATGACGGTGATGCGCTGTTTTCTGTGGAGTCTCGTTCTTTGCTCGCTCTCCTCGCGCGCGCAAGGTAAGGGGATGCGACACACGCACGCACGCACACACACACACACACACACACACACAGACACACACACACACAAGCGCACTCACGCGCAGTGACATAAACGCCCTCACAATCACGGTTTCGGGTGAGTTTTTGCCCCCCCTCACTGCAGTCATGAGAAAGATGCTCCTTCTTTGCGCGCGTGCGTGCGTGTGCGGGAGATGAGGAGAGTGGGTGTGTGTCAGGGTGTCTGCGTGCGCGTGAGGATGTCTGCGAGGTGTCTGTGCATGTGTGTGAGTGAGAAGGGAGGTGTGCGTGTAGGCGCGCGAGATGCGTGCGTGCCTGAATGTATGGTGTGTTGCGGAGGAGAGCGGAGAAATAGAAATGGGCTTACAGGGAGGATGAAGGGAAAGAGGGGAAAGAGGGATGGAACCGGCAACAGCCTCTTTACCTCTTCTCTCATTTTCTGCTTGCTTCAGTTTGCTCTCTCTCTCTCTCTCTCTCCCTCTCTCTCTCTCTCTCTCTCTCTCTCTCCCCCACTCTCTCTCTCTCTCTCCATCCTTCCCTTCAATACAGCCATTGAGCTGGTAGCCAATAAATATTCTTGCGGTAGCTCTTGGGCTGTGGCAGTGAACGTGAGCTGCTTATACCAAAGTGTGTGCGGGAGTGTGTTTTGTCTCAGAGTGTGTGTGGGGGGGTTCGTGCGCGTGTGAACGTGAGTTGTTTATAGTGATGGGGCCTAAGCCTTACACAGCATTTTATTCCCAAATATCTGCCACCATGCCCATGCATTCATTTTCTTTGTATATCAGTCAAAAGATGCCATATAATGGTGGTGTCTCCCCCCTTTCTCTCTTTCACACACACTTGCTTACCTTGCCCCCTCCCTCGATCTCTTCCCTGTCTTCCTTTAGCTCTCTCGCCCCCCTCCCTTTTCTCGCTTGAGTGAAATAAAATGTTAAAATATTCACAGTATAGCACACTCTCTCCCGCTTTCTTTCCCTGTCTGTATCTTGGTATTCCTCCGCTTTCCATTTTTAGTTTCTCTCTCTGATCCTGTTCAGAAACGCTGTAAGAACACACACACACACACACACACACACACACACATTTGAGTGAGCACACACAGATGTACGTGTACACTCGTCCAAACCCACCCACTGCTGCATCAGGTGGGGCTTCTGTTGTATGGAAACTGACTGACCATTCATCACCGAGTCTTGAGAGGAGGATGGACTAGAGCAGGCAAAAAAAAAAATGGATAGGAAGGAAGGAGGAGACAAGGGGAAAGATTAGGAGGAGGAAAATGGGCTTATGAGGAGGTAAGGCAGGAGGGGAGGAAAGGAGGAGTTGAAGAGAGGAAAGTGAGAAAATTATTACAATAGAAAGAGACAGAAGAGGCTTAGAGATGCGAGCAGGACTGGGCTTCTAACTAAACATATGCCAAGGTCTGTGAGCTTCTGACAACAGCAGCCCAGCTTGGTTTTGACTGAAAACTTTTCAGACAATGTGGGTTAAGACCTGGTGAGAGGAAAAATGGAGACCGAGGTTTGAAAACTGTGCAAGAAAGGCAAAGGAAACCTCAAAAAGCCAACCACTGTGGAAGCGATCGAGAACCATTTGTCATTGTCATTGTAAAGTCTGCATGATCCTCCAGTGTGGGGAGACTACACTCATGTAGGCAGACTGAGCAGAAATACTATGGATCTCTACTGTGATTAAACCAGTCGTCACCAGGAATGTCCAGACACTTGGCTTGGCACCATCACAGATTGCAGGATTGTAGTTTCACTGTTGAAACAAACAAACAAACAAAACAGGAATCTCCAGCCTTCTAGTAACCTATTTGGAAAAGTTTTCTTCTTTGTTCTGGTTTATTCTGATGGACAGACGAGAGGTTGGCCTCAAAAAATGGCCTCAGGTCATCTGTGCAAGCAGCTTATTATGACCCATGTTTACAGTTAGGTGGCATCCTCTTGTGGCTGTAATAAATATGACAGGAGCAAAGGAGGAAGTCAGGTGATGTAGCATAAAGGGCAAGAAAGTCCATGTATGGAGAAAGGTGGGATGGATGGATGTCATAAGTCAACATTGGCTCGTTTTAATTTACAGATCTGTCTTTTGTTGCCGAAACTTGCGACCAAACTGCGACTGTTTAACTACGTTAAGTAGAAGTTACTGGATGTAACTCCAGTTCTATGAGTATGTGCGCCTGTCGCTGGTACTCCCCAGTGGTAATACATGTCGTTTTGGCATTGATCTGTTCTTTCATTTAGTTATGAAGAGGTGTTGAGGGGGTTAATGGGGGTGTCGACTGAACAAAGACAAGAACTTTGGGATTTTCTCATGCACAAAAGATGTTATTTTAAAGCTTTTGGAGCAAGGATCCTGGCACTGATGTCTTCATGGCTGTCTAGCCTGTGAGAGACCTCATAGTGTCATATTTTCAAACTCCTCATGGTATGAAGGTGCTCTGAACGAGACTGGCTAAAGAGTAGTTTTAGTTAAATGCAAATTAAGATTAATAAAATGTCAAAGATAGATATAGAAGTTGGCAAAGCTAGCAAGCATATAAAGGTTTTTTTTAAATGTGAAAGCTGAGCAGAAAGGTAAATAAATGTGTAATTAAATGTCCCCTTGATGCATGCTGACATTCTGGGGACCAAGGCTTTAAAAAGAGGCTGGAAAATTAAAGCCAGCCACCAGCCAAATGCTGTTACATTTTGGCTGTGGCTGGTGAATTAGTCTACTCTAGCGGCCATTGGCAGGTAACCAATCATTGTATGGGCCCGCGATTCTATTCTGAAAACCAATCCAGAAGGTAGAGTAATGAAAGAGGCACTAATGGATTCACACACTGCTGTAGCCAGTGGACAAAAACTTTGATTTCTCAACTTGCGTAACACGTTTGACACAAAGACACAGTGCCATTTCCGACGTAGTAACATCTTTTGTATTGATCCTGGGTTTTAATTGAGGAGCCTGTGTTCCGCTTTGTGCAGTAAAATGAGGACAAGAGGACAATCTTGGACAGGGCTGAAAGCTTCCCTCTCTGCGTCTCTGACAGGTTATTATAAAAGCGTCGCTCTTTTTTGTGTGTTTTTGAATGCCTCATGAGAATGTAATTTAAAAAAGCATGATGTTGAACTTTGTGTCAACAAATTCGCCTCAAATAAAGTTTCCCTGTAAGTCAGAGGCTGAGAAATTGCCGCACTTGTCCTCTGCTCTTCCTCCTCTCTCCCCTGATCCCCTTCTTCTCCGTGTCATCTGTTCCCCTCTCCTCCTCCCTGCTGCTGCTCCGCTCAGCTTAACTCCACCTCTCCTCTCCTCCCCTCTCCTCTCCTCTCCCTGTCCCCTGCCCCTCTGTGTTTCCTCTCCCCGGCTCAGCACTTCTTCTGTGCTCTCATCTCTCCTCACGGCTCCCTCTCTCTTCCTTTTCGTCTGTCAGATTTGTGCTGTGGCTCCAGAGGCTTAATTTACTCGCCAAACATATTAAATCGCACACGTGCAAATGCACACAAGGAAAAAGAAAAAAAAAAAACCCGCGCACATTTTTCACTGCCGACCAGACCCTAAATGTATTCTGGGCTACATTCAACCTGTCACAATCCAAAGGAGAGCGGCGTCCAACCTCTCAACCTGCACCTTTGCGGCAGATCTATGCTGGAGCTCCTTTTCAACGCCATCTCTGAGATTAACCTTATCGCACAGTTTCACTGACAGTATGCATTTCATCAGCGCTCAATCAAAGGACTAACACTGATCAATCATCCTGCGCTAAATATCAATTAGACAGCCGCATAATCTCTTCCTGGTCATCGGTGGGGTGAGGTGCTGTAACTGGTTCCACTGAAGCCTTTTCCACGTGACCCAGTAATTAACCCAGAAGGCTAAAAATAGCTAATTTAATTTCTATTGACGAGCCATGGAAATGTAGTGCTTTGTTCTTGCAACATGGCCAAATTGAAATTTATCAGTCATCCCTTGGTAGGGTCTAGTAATTTAATGCTGGTCATCAGTGTTAAATTGGACAGGCCGCCAGGCGCACCGAAGTGGTCCTCCAGCCAGGTTTTATAACTCATCCTGGACATCAGAGATTGATTGGCGCAGTTTACAACTCTAATGCTGATTATAAATCATTGATTGATGTTGTCCATTAATGTGCCACTGCTGATCATTTACCTGTATTAGTTACTGGTTGAGTGTTTTGGTAATCATCCTCTGCTGTCAATTATCGATTGATATTCTGCATACAGTTAATAATAAGGCTCGTTGGTGAGCTTGGAGGCAAGAAACGATGGCTGCACTGAGAAACACGGGGGCATGACATGGTTCTGTTTCTGCGCTGAAGGCGCACATACGCAGACATGCTTCTGGGCTATTAGTACCCTGTGTGCACACGCTGAGGCAGACGAGCACCCTCGCACTGAACATTAGCGCAACACAGACTCTCTAACACACATTTAATCCTGTGGCTTATGGCTGGTTTCTCGGGGAGGGAGATGTGTCTGTCGCAGAGTCAGCCTCTTGATCATATAAATACTTCTAAGTTCCTGAGGAAGAGAGAGGGAGGACGAGGGGGAGGTGAGATTGGAGAGAGAGCGGGATGAGGAAACAGACGTGTGTGGGGCAAGTGTGCCACATTATAAAAACCAGTGAGCATTTGGAATTTCTGCTACATCCATCCCTGGCTTAGACATTCACAGCCTCTCACCTCCGTCCTCTTATCCTTTTCTATGCTTCCATCCCTGCCTCACTCGCCGCTCTTGTGTCTTTGCCTTTATGCATATACATACTTATTTTATGCATTACATACTGTTGCATCCTCAACTCCGCTCACTCCTCACCCTCTTGACTTTCATTCACCTAATCCTCTCCTGCGTTTCCAACCTCCGTAGAGTGAATTTGTAATTACTTGTTTTTTTTGGCTCTTTCACCCCCTCTCATCTCCTCTTTTCTTTCGCTTCACTGTCAACATTTAATACCAGCGCCGGAAGTAGCATGACATAGAACAAGGCAATGTAAAGGCGGGGATTTGTCTTTGAAACCGCAGACCGCATTTCAGGTTCAAGCCGGGGTTGACTTTGTGAATATTTAGCACAATTTTTCCATAACCGTCACCGAGTGGCTTTAGTTCCAAATGCCATAAGCAGAGACTGGAACCAAACCAACGCTGACTGTGACCATTCAATATGAGCGCAGTAACATACAGTGTATGCAAAATATGTTGGCAGTGAGCTGTTTATGTGATGGGAATCCATGCAGCAATAATTGTCTCCCAGAGCTTTGTGTCCTAATGCAAGACAGTTGCCCATGGATGTAATTTTTGAGATAATGGTTGCCCCTTACCCTTGGAGCAAGCGTGAGTCACTTCTTCCTCTATTTCCTGTTTAATTTGTGCTCCCCTTTCTCACGTTTTGCCTCGAAAGCCCTTGCTTTAGTGTTTTAGTGCTCTGGTGTTGCCACAGTTGCTGTGCAGGGAAGTCCCCTGTTGAGCAGTGAGCAAGTATGTGCTTTGTGGTGTATATTCATATTCTTGATCTTCTGCTGCTCTCAATCGTCTTCCCCCCTCCATCCATCTTCCTCCACCCCTAATCACCCATTCTTCTTTTCCCCTGCTTCCTCCTTCCAACATTCGCCCATGGTGAATTTGTAATCACCATCTTTCTCACATCCCACACCTGACATCTCTCCTCTCTGTCTCTCCTTTCTCCATTAGTCTTGCCTGTCCTCGTCCCCTCTCCCCCCCCCCCTCCCTCCGGCCCCCTATCCTTAGTGAATTTGTTCGAAGTGTTGATTGTCATAGGTGGGCACTCACAGGCTTCAGCTCTGTTAATCTCTCGTGTGTTTTCCCTCTTAGCCAACAAACGGGGCGCACATTTAATTCCTGCACACAGATTGCCAACCCGAGTGGTGTGTTTTGAAATTGCCTGAGAGCCAAATCTACTCATGTATGTCAGATTTGTGTTTGCCTGCTATGATTTTAGAAACGTCAGCTTGCACATATTGAACAGGCTGTTCAATTGGAAGAAGCGATCGCTTTGCCATACAAATTGGGATAAAGGCCGCACTCCAGTTAGCTGTTCCAGCTGTTCCAGGACCCTGTGGATCCATAACAGCTTTTTATACACAATTGCTCTTTACCCTGGAGGTCTAGTGTAAATGTGCATTCACAGACTGGTGCAGTAAGTGTAAATCATAATTTATCATAGTAGATGCAAAGACATGGTGGCTTCCTGTGGGAGCAATCATCAAAGATAGCACTGCAGTGGACTAATTGTAAAGAAATGATAGAATTCAAGGAAGTATCCTTCTAATGTGTCTCAAATGGATTTTGCTACTGAAGCTACAATGTGTGTATTAATAATGTAGTTTGAGCAGGGAGATGTGTGTGTGTGTGTGTGTGTGAGCAGCAAGTTCCCTACATTTGTTTGTTAGTCTGATAAATAAACTCACAAAATGTCAAGAAAGGAAATATTCATACGCCCGTTTTCCTTATTAAAAAGTAAAATCCAACTGTTCCCCTTCTGAACTCTGAAGTTTCTCTCTTCTCTCTGTTAAGTCATCGGAAAACGCACTTCATTCAAACTCGACAGTAACAAAATAAAACCAAAATTGTCGTGGGTGGTGCTCCCACTGTTCCAGCTCACCAACTCTGGTTTGGTCTAAATAAACCCTCAATTCACAGGGTTAGATGTGAAATTATTCTGCCTCTCCGTGTTGTTTTCCCCGCCGCCTCTTTGTGTTCCTGGGTTAGCTTGCTCAGTGTGTGTCTGTCACTGGGCAGCGACTCTCACTTGTTCTTTGGATTCAGACCATTAAATTAGCAAAATAAAATGACAGAAATGGGCCAAAAAAAACAATGGACGATAAACCCTGCCAATTGCAGATGCAGTATATTCATCCAGTCAACCCTAAGATGTGTTTCATCCAAAATTCCACTCACACACACACACACACACACACACACACACACACACACTTGCACACATCAAATGCACGACTTAAAGCGTGATGAAGTTCTTGAAACATGAAACTAGAGTCTGATTAGCAGACCCATCAAATTGGGAAAATCAGCTGTGTTTCTCAATAACTCAGAAGGTGACTTCTGGGAGACATGAGGTGTCTGAAGAACTCTCTCTCTCTTATGCATGCACACACACACACACACACACACACACACACACACACACACACACACACACACACACACACACACACACACACAAACAATCTGTCCATCTTCCACAGCCTCTTCATTATTTAAAAGATGATTAGAAGTAGACATGACGTGAACATGTTGAGTAGGCAAGCATGCACACACACTCTCTCTGTCTCCCTCTCTCGCGCACACACACACACACACACACACACACACACACACACACTCACTCACACACACACTCTAATAAATAGACAAATATGTTGGGCACACCAAGATAGCATGTGTTACCCTGAGGGTGTGACCGCAAACACACAAGCACACGCATACATACACACACACACGTACAGGACAGCACACACACACACACACACACACACACACAGACTCTCTCTGATGCCTTACGAGAAAGGCAGATGAGAAATTAACAAAGACAGACAGTCTCATATCCAGCTGGTGCTCCCTGTTGGGGTGTGTGTGTGTGTGTGTGTGTGTGTGTGTGTGTGTGTGAGAGAGAGAGGTGTTCTTATCTATATAAAGAAACAGGCAGCATGGCCACTATAGGAGGAGGTTTTTCATCTCAGATGGAAGCTTGGAGTAACATGGAAAAAGTGTATATGAGAATCCCCCTGTATAGATAGATGGACACATAAACAGCAGTGTCGGTCAAAGGTTCGATCCCCGGTGACAGCCAGAGTCTGTCCCTGTCACACTGTCCTTGAGGGAAATACTGATGCCCTTAATGGCTGTGTACTCTCTGGGGAAAAACACACAGCGACTGACAAGAAATTTATACAAGTCTAGACAGAGCAGAACTGAAATGACACAGATCGTCCAATGCATAGAATCTAACGACAAAGAGAAGGCTGTTCGTTATGATGGAGAAAGCGGGCTGTGATCGTCATAAAAAGCTCCGCCGACCAAATCAAGTTGATGTCATGGCAACCAAAGATTATGTTGAGCTACTCTGAATAACTTCGGTGTCGGTCCTGTCAGTTTGCCTTTGATTAAAACCTATTTTAGTCATTTGGCTGCCAGTTTCCTCACTCGCTTCAAGGTTACTCATGTTGGCGAAGGGAAAGAAATGGTCAAATCAAGCAGCCTTTCTCGTGTTTTGTTAATCCTAGAGCCAACAAATGGCAGAAATTACAATACATACAAATGATGAGCTTTGATAGTTACACTCGCCACACTCTTATACAGGTGTTTGAACACCTCCGAGCAAAACATTCGCTCTGTATTAGTTGAACAATTGTACCTTCACCTCAAGTCGACTCACCATTATTATTCATTCCTTCTGAGTGTGTGATAAGTGTGATAATCTTTACTCATGAATATTTAACGCGTTGATTAATGACATGTGTTCTCCCCATTGAAAATGTCTAGAATGTGATTTGGACTCTGTCCTCGTTATTGAACTCGTCATTAACAGATCTCTTATTTTAGATCCATCATCACACAGTTCACCCAGTTTCCTCGTGTGTTGTCATTAAGTGTGCAGATGCTCCTTTGATACATATTGCTCTGATATCAGATTTTTATTTTACAAGGTTGTTGCTATCGCGACTGTGTGAACATTAAAATCATTTCAGCTTTTATTATTGTGCATCAGTCAGCAATGCAGCGTCAACACACACAAAGAAAAGAGATGAGACACAAACTGGATGTTTGGAGGCAAATAAATGACCTAAAACCACTTTACTGTCTTATGTCTTAGTATCATGAAAATGTCGGGTAGCACTGTATATTAAAGTGTACATATTCACCATTAACTACTTGCTTATTAGCATGCATGCTAGTAGCATATTGGCTCTATATTAGTGATTATAAAGCACTTATTAATGCCTTATTCTGGATGACCATATTCTACAACTACTAGGCCATTAACATTTGAGTTTTCCCTCAAAAACCTCCAAATAATTGCTTATTGGTAGTAAGTAAGGAAGTTGTTGTACAGGAAATGTGATCTTAATAACCTAACTGTAACCTGTAATAACCCTAATGCCCAGAATAAGGTCTATAGAGCCTTCAGGGACTTATTACTAAACAGTTGTTATTTTTGATTGTCCGATCTTTCCAGTAACTTTTCTAACGTTTGTGGAAAAGACCTAATTATTTGAATATGTATTTAGCTGTTAGCAGTCAGGTCTCTGAAGACAGACAGCAGCACAACACGCTGCTACGCCAGACACACAGGCACACGCACGTGAAGGTAATGTGATTAGTCAGTTTGCTAGACAACTGAACCCTCCGTGAACCCATCTCCAGTCTTTGCTGTCAGATGGAAAGATCTCCAGTCCAACTTTCCCACAATTTCAATTATCGTCAATCTTGGATCGACGTGACATGATTGAAATTAATGTATTTTTGAAGCCACAGTATGTAAAGTGCTATAATTGGCTTAACTGCTTCTATAGGGGGCATTTGATAACAATAATCCTATAACAACAGCATTTATTTTTTCCCCCCCGTATAAAAAATAATGGTATTTCTGGCACAACTGGGCATTGGAAGGGAGAGAGAAACAGAACAACAGTGGGTGTGTTTGTGTGTTTTTGTTTAGACTTGGTGTGTGATGACAGGTATGCCCATGTGCCCCAAACCCACAGAAACGTGGCTGTCAGCAGACATGACACACACCCTGCTATCTAAACACACACACACACACACACACACACACACACACACACACACACACACACGATCTCACTATCTCATCACCTCGTGCTGTTATGCTCGTGAGGGCGGTCTCTTGTCTTTGTGTCTGATTTAATGAATTCCCCCGTCCCCTGTTCTTAAATAGTAAAGAAAAAAATCAAGTTTACTTTCATTATGAGATTTCACAACGTGTCTCAGTCTATTTGCATAATAATAATTCATTCACTGAGCTTGTATGCAAATTCCTTGCCTTCTCCTGCGCTCTTATTGGCTGCAAGTCCCACATCTCTGCAGGTGATGCATTTCCTCCCTGAGTGATGATGTATTTCCTGTCTGAGTCCTGCGCCTTGGGAGGCAATTTTTTTTTCCTGTTGTTCATTCTGTCTATGCATGTGGGTGTCTTTCTGTGCGCGGGGCGTCTGTCTGTATGTGTGTGTGTGCACGTGCACGTGTGCACTTGTCTGCTTCATTCCCAGAGAAGACTCATTTCCCCAGCAGGCCCTGTCAGGCTGTTTCTGGGTGCACTCAGTTCACAGCTGGAGGCTACTGCTGTCACCTGGTTACCTAACATCTCTCCTCTCCTCTCCTCTCCTCTCCTCTCCTCTGCTCAGTTTTCCATTATCCACTTACCTTCATGTCAGTCATAACGTCGGTGAACTCTGTCTCCCCACACGACACTCGCTCATTCATCCTGGTGCAGCTTTCTACAAAACAAGGGAAAGTTAAGGAGAGCTGGTCCTTCATGGATGGCAATAAAATTACTCCAAAGAGACTGTGCAGTCAAACGATTGCGCTGAGAGTCCAAAGGTCCTATTTTTACACCAGTATTTAGCGCAAGTCATCACTAAAATTGCTGTTTTCAAAAGCTTTCACGCTTCGGTGGCCACAAGTGTGCCCCGAAAAGGAGGACACCTCCGCGGGGCAGGCGAGGATGGTAACCAAGCCAGCTACAGTCACAGCTAACAGGTGTGTGCATATACCATAAACACACACATACATACTATAAAAACAACTCAAGGCAATAAAGGAGAAACCGAGCAAATGTCAGCAAAAACAAAGACGTGAAAGTGAATCCATTTTCTTATGATATAACATTAAATAGTCTTTTTTTAAGTGGCTGAAATCTGCAGACTTTCTGTCTGGTGTGCAGGGAAATGAAGTTTGCATGCACAGACAGAGTTCGTCCCAGAGGTGACGGCGTGCAGCTTCTGTCCCGCTCGCAGACAAAAGCTCAGCAGGGTGTTGCAGCGGACAACAGTAAACGTTTTGATCTTTGACACTGGCCGTCTGTTGCTCCCACGCGCCGACCCTACCCTGCTCCCTCCCTCTCTCACTGTCTACCTCTCTCGCCTGGGGTCACTGGGTCAGACAGAGAGCAGATGCTTTACCACACGGCCACAACCAAACCTGACACCACAACACGCATCCGCCCACTCTGTCATCTCCGCTCGTTCAATGTGTTAGTCTCTCGGGAAGATATTTGTCACCTGTTTCACTGTCCGTCTTTGGATTTCCAGCGACACAGATAGAGAAGCAGACTGATGGAACAGAAGCTGCATTGCAGGTTGACTGTGGCCTGTTTATTGATATATGAAATTGATATATCAGAGGTTTGTGTTGGAAATATTTAATGTTTACTGGTGGCATAATTGTTGCTAGAGCTCCACCTGGGTTGGATCAGGTGGAATGAACCTGCCGCCATCCTCAATCAGTGTTTTTTGACAGTATCTATTGTGCATGTAGCTGCGTTACCCTTCTTGCCTTTTTGCACACACACCTGATATAATAGAACATGCATACACCTCTTTACAGCTTTAACACTTTACAGCTTTAACTGCAAGTCTCATTGTGGACTTTTATTCGCTTTTGTCAAGCTTTTTACATCCATCATCCCACTTATGGCACTTTGATTAATCTGCAGCTGATTAAGTCCGTCAAACCTCCTACTCTTAAATGTAACTGTCATCATTATACTTTCCTTTTACATAGTTAATGAAATGTAGCATATCAATTGATGTACATGTAACTCTGCATTGCAAAGTCAGGTTCTTTGTTCGCTGTGTGTGTCCTTGATGAAGTCCAGATCATGGAATATTGGCTCTTAAAAGGGTCAGCTGTAGGTTGGTGCCAGGACCGACCTGTGAAAGCAGGTCATAAATAATAAACTGGCTTAGTTTCTGTCCTCCTTTGGCACTCAGCATTCCCGTGTTCATCCTCTGCGAATCATGCAGGCTTGTTCCGTGACCCAGAGGCCACGTTGACAGCCGCTTCAAGGAGAGCTCATTCTTTTTATCAATGAAAGAAACCGAATGTTCATCAGCATCCGTGTTGATTTCACGCTCCGTTTGTTTTCTGATAAAGCAAGTTCGTGTGAAGACCACAGGCACAGCAAGCGATATATATCATTCAGCCAAAAGAAGTCTTTCCTCATTGGCAGGCTTCCTGCGATACACTTTGTTTCTGTCTGTTCTGTCTGTTTCTGCGTATTTGCCAACATTCCTTTAGGTTTTACGTGATTTTACAAAAAGTACAACAGCAGCTAAGAGCCTCTTTGGCTTGAAGGGCATAGCAAACAGTTTAATCTCTATTTTGTTGCTAATAGAAAACCATAACCATATTTTTAGTTGAGACATCCTCCTTCTCCCTCCAAGTTCCCGAAAAAGTATTGATGGAAAAATAATTTTCTAACACATAAGAGCACATGCAGTCCCAATCACAGCTGAACTTCATATGTGAAGGACGTTGCTCGAGCAAAAGGGCAACACGTGGCAGCAATAGTATGTTCTGTCATGTGTTTTAACTGGACAGGGAGAAAGCTTGCAAATAACAATCTTTTTGCGTCCACTTAAGAGTTTAGAAGTAAGGAAATAGTCGGCAAAGTGGTAGAAGTGCATTAAAGATAGAAGAAACCTCTCCTGACAGTTCAGTGTTAACAGTCATTGAATTTTAGTATAGAAATCTCTTAAACATATCAAGAAAAGCCCAATGCCACCTGTAATATGGTCTCAGTTCTTTTTGAAGTGCCGTGCTTTCAGCTTGCTGCTGCAGTCTTCTGGAGGTGATTTACTGTATATCCTCCAACAAACAAAGAAGCAAAAGGCTATTTAGGGACTAGTCGGTGTCCAAATGGCTGGTAGAGGTTGAGCTGAAATGAGTTTCTGAGATCAAAAGAAACGGAACGATAAAAGGGATAGAAAGATAAAAGGATTTGAGTCTGTGGATCAGAGTCGCTCCTTTATAGAACAGAAATCAACAGAATTAAAATCCGTTCGACTATAAGGAACCCTGGACTCCACACGTGTCATGAAGGTCACTGTGTCGAAAAGACATTCCTCTCCACTTCACACGACTGACCGGGTTCAGTTTCCACTAGAAGATTCTTCACTTGACAAAAGTCATCAAAGCTGCGGCCCACAAAGCATCTCTGCTCAGATTCCTGTCTGAGGTATAAAGTTAGCGCCGTTCACTTTGCCTCCTTTCCACTTTCTTTCATTTGAAGTTAACGGGGCTGTTGGGAAAAGAGGTGAGGACAAATAACACAGAGGCTGATGGACTTTGAGGCCTTCTTTTATGATCTAATGATATTTCTCTGTCATGTATTTATCGTTTATGGGCTGAGGTTATATGGGCTGTTTGTAATGCATGCCCACTGACATCAAGTGTTTGAAGGCGACATTAGCTAAAAGTCAGATGTGAGTAAATTTTGCCTGCAGATGGGAAACGAGCCAGCATCTCTCTGACCAGTTTGTTCTGATCTGAAAGCCACTTTGGCTGTAAATTAAACATGCTGGGGACATTTAGCAAACCCCTGCCACTAAGGTTTAAATATTGATTGGTTTGCCTTTGCATATGCATGCAGTATTTAACTTAAACGACTACATGTTTAAGCACTCATCTGGTTAAGCCATTAACCTAGTTCAACCATTTATTCAGTTATTTGTTTGTTTGATGAAGAAGATGTTTGCTCTTTCCATATAAAGGCTGAGCCTGTGGACTAATGTGTAGGTGGTGTCATTGTTACTAACCCGTCCTGACATCAGCTGCAATAGCTCAAATTAATGGCATGTATTACCTTGAGGCAGTCTTAATGTTTTCTGCAATTATTTATGTCGTTTTTCATATTTGAACATGTTCGTTCATCGTTAAAAACTGCACTCGCTCATAACTGTTGGGCAGATATTGCATTATAGTCCTCGTGCTCTGTTATCTCTCATCACAAAATGTATTAAATGTCATGTGGCACAACTTTTATAATGACATTACTGGGAGCAAAGTGCAAAGTGATAAAGACTGATAGATCTGTTGGGTTCACTTCCAGGGCTTGTGAGCTATAGATTAGTACCAAACTTTTTAATTTTGCTTTTGCACAGTGCAGCAAACCAATTACTCATGCTTGTTAGCAAAGTTTTACTAAAAGACATAATAAACAGAGCTGCTGGGTAGCTTCATCTCTCTCCTATGGCTTGTGAGCATAAACTGTAGTGTATTTAGAGAACACAGCACAAGAGACAGCATGAATAAACAGCAAATTTAAATCTGAAATTCATAATAAGAAAAGTAGTGTTGTGCAGGTATTTTTCCACATATAATGATGATGATGAAAATATAATTTTGCACTTATTATAAAAAAAAAATATAAACAACTAAATCAAAGTAAATAAATGATCAGTTTTCACCATCTTTTTCTCAGTGAGTGAATCTCATTCTCTCCTTTTTCACAGAGCAACAGCAAAAGCATGTTTATTCTTTTTTTTTTTAAATCTTGATTCATTGAAAGAGATTTAGGAGACATACAAGGTCAATATGACAAGAGATTGCTTGAGCTTTTCCACAGATCATCGAACTGAAACACTGACGCAAATACATGGAAGAAAACACGCAAAGAACTGGGTTGTAAATAAGTGCAACATCCATCATGAAAATCAAAAAGGACGTAAACAGCAATCATTAAATACGAAGGAGGAGTGTGGAGAAAATTGAGGACCAAACAAGGTCAAGCTCTCATGTTAGCGAGCCCCCTGCCTGCTCAAGGGTTTGTTTAGCAAAGCACACAAAGCTGAGTGAGAAAACTGAGTGACGACAACGTCGACAACAATGCTGATGATGGAATAATGTGACTTAATGCGAAGTACTTGAACAACAGCGCGTGAACTCGGCTCTGGAAGTGGCATTGCGAAACGCTGTCTTGTTGTCTTGCAGGCCTTGAGCAGTCTTGAGAACGAGCTGTCACATTCAGTTTTGCACTGAAGGTGTGGAGTTTTTTTTTTTTTTCCTCGCTGTTCGAAATGTTTTCTTGCTGCTGATGCGCAGCCACTCAACTTAATGCACCATGATACAGTGTCAACTGAGCGTGAGCTGTGGACTATCTCCGCTTGAATTGCAGACTTCTGAGAATCAGTTGGCAAACTTGACATTTTCATCTTTGTGCTGGGTAGTTTACACAACACAGAAAGGTGAGGGATTTCATTTAATGTCTTATGGACCAAACCTCATTTGGGCCTGTGACTGCAAACACAGTGTCAGTGCACGAGGCACGTGCGTCCATCCATCTGTCCACACCACCATTTTAGTTGTCAAGTTGTTACAAATGTTCTTTACTGTCTCGGATTATTGCAGAGCCATTTTAAATAATCTCAGAGCTTCTCTATATTTACATTCCCTTGCTTGATCTTGTCCTTTTCCATTTTGATAGCAAAAGGCTTTGTGTGAAAACCCCCAGATATCTTTGAACAGCCCATAAATCCCCCTTGAAATGGATTACACTCTTGTTTAATTAGTCCAAATGTTGAACATCTGGAAAACCAAAGTCCACATGGATACCAAAGGCTTCTTCACTCGCAGCATGTACGAAATAACCTCCAATAACCTTCTGCAATTCCTAAATGACCCATGACGCAGGAGGAGAAGTCACAACGCAGAAATAATACAACTAATAATGATAGCAGCGAGAAATGCGTTATGAAAGGAAATATTATTGGGAATTTAGAGCTCTTGATTGAGGGAGTAGTGCTTCCTGTGTGCTTGCTGATCACTGTAGTTGTCCCTGCTTTAATTTGGTCTAGATGGAGGTAAAGTGACTCCGGATGTTGCCGTCTGTCCCCTTGGAGGGAAGAGTTATGACTAAGAGCACCGGGGGAAATAGTTGTAGCAGGTACTAAGTACCAATGTAACTGTGGTGCGAACAGTGGGATACTGAAATTATAATCGCACCTCCTCTTCACAGCTCAGCGGGCTTTCAGGAACCTGCCAAGATCACATTTAACACACACAGATGGAAAGACACACTCAGACTCTCATACACACATGTGGAAAGCGGCAGACAGTCCACCTGGAACAGCAGCACGTAATTTGCATCCACCCCCCCACACACACCTCTTTAAAGTGACATGGCTGTTCAATCTTTGGTCATTGCCTTTTTTTTTTATGGTATTTCGTAAGAGGCATCAATATGGACTTTATTTGTTTGTAACGTGTTTCTGATTATGACTGCAGGGGGAATTGATTTCATGTACGCAGTCATGCATCTGTTGCCAGCATGTCGATTAAGGCAATATTCCGCTCGCTGTTAGCGGATACATGCATAAATGCCCCGTAATAAATCTGTTTATTCCGATTATCTGAACCATATTGTGCAGGTGGATTTTTTTAACGACGCCATGCCCGTCAAATCTGCAACTGCACGGCGCCATCAATCAGACGCTGCTGTAAACATTTTGGAAAGCTGTTGGAGATGATACATGCAGCTGTTGCACTCCCTCTCAGCTCTCAGCATCTGGTTTAAGACACAATGATTGGTGGGAACGAGAAGTCTTCAGGGAGTTAAGTAGTTGTAACCGTGGACACGTACACCCCGGTTTCTTTTGTTTAGCAGCCTCTCTTGTCTGAACCATAAACAAAACTGTTTTGTCTTCATAATTGTGCTTATCCAGAACATGGCTAGTGGGAATAACTCTTAATTAATGCTTAATGTTAATGTGAACAATTAACTGATAAGAGAAATGACAAAGCAAACAGGGCCATGCGTGTGAAGGCATCCTTCCAAATACAAGAGCAAGTATTGGCTTGAATGTGTATCGTAGAAGCAGAAACGTGTCAGACATCAATTTGGCGTCTTAATTTTTTTTTTGATTTGTTAATATGAAACAGTGTTTAATTTTTTTAGCTTTTTTTTTTTTTCTCGATTGCATCAATAAAAATCGCCTGCTGTTATTTACGACTGGAAAATAAACTAGAGCGGTGCTACTTCACCACATCACCTCTAATATGGTGTGTGTGCCAAAGACGGGGTTAGGTATTGATTTTCTCTAAAAGTTGAGTGTGTGTTTCTGCGTGACTGGCTACTTGTGAGTGTGTGTGTGTGTGCTGTGTGTGTTTGTGAGTATGCGTGTATCTGTTTGTGTGTGTCAGTCAGGTGGTTTATCTCGGCTTTGTGAGAGAGGCAGCAAATCTCCCTGTAATTACAATCTGAACAGCCCTGACATTTTACCAAGACTCCCCAGGTGTGTGCATGCGCATGTGT